>NC_044984.1:126009037-126075388 GCF_008728515.1 Papio anubis | reverse complement strand
GGAGACTTTGGGGTGAATTTGTAAGTAGAGGCAGCTGAGCCCTTATGAAGTCGTCCCAGACGTCGTGGAGGCCTGAGTGGGCCACATCTCTGCAGGCGGGACCACCAGGCAGCGGGTGGGCAGCTTTGTTGTCAGGGGCAAGGCTGCAATTAAACACCTCATTGCCCTGGCTCCCGCTCCGGGGCTGCCTGCAGGAAAATCAATTACCAGAAATGCAGCTGGTGGGGCGCCCAGACTCCTCGAGACCCTGCCCTTATCTGATGACGCTGCTCGGCTTTGCACAGGAACTGTGCCATCCCAGGAGGCTGTGCTCTCATGAGGAGGTGTGTGACTGTCTTAATGAGACGTCCCCGGCACGGAGCCAACCTAATCTCAGTTCCTCAGGGTGAGTTCTCTGAGCTCTGACTGTCCTCACCCCCCATGACAGCCTGACTGGGTCCCGGGGGATGGGTGCTCTGACACTGAGACCATGTACGGGGCTGTGTGCATGGAAGTGAGGTAGGAACTGAGGGCTCAACCCTGGAGCAGATTGAAGACTGGCTGAAACAGAGAAAAGGCCACAGTGCCTCTCCATAAGACACGCCCACTAGTGCCGTGACAGTTTACCATTGCCATGACAACACTGTGAGGTTCCCTCACCTTTCCATGGCAACAACCCAGGACCTGGAAGTTACCACCATTTTCCTGAAATTTCTGCATAAATCTTTCCTTAATTTGCATGTAATTAAGAGTGGGTATATATAGATACATATGACTGCAGAGCCTCCCCAAGCCGCTCCCCTCAGCTCACTGTCCTGGGCTAAGCCCCAGTTTTGGGGCTCTCCTGCCCTGCTTCAGAAGGGGAGACCCCAGCATGCCCCAGGCCAGCTCCCGCCCTCTCCATCCTCTTCCCCATGCACTGGCTTCATTGTGGAATGCTTGGAATTACTCCAGAACAGCTTTGTCATTTGCCCAGTGCTGTGTCCCCAGGTAAACTGTGGGTTCCCGCAGAGAGAGGTCCTCACGGGGGCAGAGTCTGCAGTGCGCCAGACCCTATGTCCCCCCTCCCCCCACCCTGGGTACATTTAGACCCATTTCCAGCCTCCCTGTGTCAGGTGGGGTCAGGCGACCAAGCTCTGCCCAGAGCGCAGCACTTCCAGGCAGGCCCATGAAGAAGAGCCGCAATTCTCGCATTTTCTCTTCCTTAGGAGCCAGTTAGACAGAGAGGACCCCAGGGGCTCAGAGGACAGTGGAGGGAGTCGCTGCAAGAGTCCGGGCCCTGATTGACCGTGGGGTGGGCGGTGATCCTGTGCCCCACTTTGGAATGTCCCAAATGAACATTCGACTCACACTGGTTGAAGTCCCTACAGGAGTGGGGTTGGCTGTTAGGCTCTGTCGCCCACCCTGACCAGACAGCCATGAGTCCGGACTCAGTTCCTCCCACCTTGGTCTGAATGTATTAGCTCCCTTGTTCCAGCGGACATGATGCTCTGGGGGAATCCGATACGGGGACGAAGGAGAGAAGACTGTCCACCTTGCAGGAGAAGGGCCTGAAGTGAATTCTGTCTGGAATGACCCATGTCCTCTTTCCTCCTGACTTGAGGACCTCACCCTGCAGTGCACGGGAATTAACCTCGTTTGTGGACACTCGGTTGGATCCTGCCAAACGTCTGTTCTCCATCCCTTTGAGACAGTTCTCACCTTTCCCTTTCCCACCTTCCCTCCGTCACCTGTGATTTGAAGGAGGCTGATCCATCCTCCACCCCAGCTCCTGTAGCCCAGGCCTGGTCAGCGTCAGCCTTGGCCCTGGACTCAGCAATGGGTTAGAGGTGGGCTCACGGCCCCTGCCAGGCCAGGAGGCTGAATTCCAGACCTCTGTGGGCACCGGCAGAAGCAGGGAGCTCTCTCTCCACCGCAGTTGGGAGGCTGCTGGGGTGTCAGCCTGGGATGGCTGAGAGCATCGCTCGAAGAAAACCCTGTGAGTAAAGGCGACCGAGGAAAGCAAGTTAAAGCTGGAGAGAGCCTGAGAGGATGGAAACGACTGCCCTTGAGGTCTGGACAGAGGCTCCCGTCCCACGAAACGGCGCGTGGGTTTTATTGTTTTTTCACCTAAGCCAGCTTCAGTTGCGTTTGTCACTTGCCACAAAGACCCTGACGAATGTAGTTTAAGAAGAAAAGCTGGAAGCAGCAAATGCAGAGCAAACCCCAGGAACATTTGCCCTTTGAGTCGCCGAATTCCATGCTGTTGCTGGAGCGAGAGCCTCTCCTGTCCTGCCGAGCTGAGTCATCACTGCGGATGCAAGGGGAGGATCTGGCAGGAGCCCTCCGCACCTCATTTGGGTGCCCTCAGGGACGGCCACCCAGGGGTGTTGCGGGAAATTTAGTGGGGAAGGTAACGTTGATTTTATTTTCTTCTTTTAATGTCTCCCTAATGGACCTGTTTATCTCCATTGTTCATTTGCCATTTCTTTTCCTGCAAAGGTAAACTGTCACTCACAGGCTCATTACCCGTGCTTGCTATTCTGGGCTTACTCTGTGGGGGTGTCCTGGAGTTCAGGATCATTCACAGAGGTCGGGGCCACGCATCAGGGCTAAATGAGGCTATTGACATTAGTTTCCAGGGAGGCTGAAAGACACCCATTGTGACCACTGAGCACTCCAGGAAAAGACTGAGCCCAAAATTCTATCACAAGTGATGGGAGCTGAGTGACAGCTGGTCATCTGCGGCCTGTCCTGCAAATGTGGGGTCCACGCTTCCTTTCTCCCCACACTGAGTACGGGGCAGGTGCAATGCTGTGGGGGCTACCACCCTGTCACATCACAGTCAAGCATGTGTTTAGAGCTCAGCAGAGAAGGGGCCTGGGTCCAAGCTCAGGCAGGGAGAGCTTGTCTCTCATGGGAGGTGGTGGGGAGCGGGGGTCTCAGTGTCAAGGCAGACAGACGTCTTGGTCCTTATGATATGATCCTGAACAGAGTGGAGGAGCTGAATTGCCTTCTCTCTGGGCCTCCATTGCTCCCCCTGTAAAGTACAGGCCCTGGAAGAATCATCTACGCATTCAGCAAATGTCTAGCGGCATCATGCCGAGTGCCGTCATAAAAATGGCTCTCTGTTCCTCATCTGCATGGATTTTATAGTCTAGGCAGGAAATCCTGCATTTAACAAATAATCATAGAAACAAATACATCATTATAACTTGTGATAAGTTCTGGGAAGAAAAAAAGACAGGTCGCTCGAGATCATATCAAATGAAGGATGGGATGGAGAAGTGGTGGATGTACATCCCAGACCTCGAAGTGTGAGCTGAGACCTACAGGGCGAGTAGAAACGAGCCAAGCAAAGAATGGAGGGGAGAGGCCGTCTCCAGTCACAGGAAGGGCACGTGCAGAGGCCCCAAAGCTGGAGAAAGCTGGGGGCCGGGAGAGGAGAGAGGTGAAGAGACGGTTTCAGAAAAAGGCAGGACGCTGACCACGAGGAGGTTCTGAGCAGAAGGACACTCATATGGGGGTGCCCGGGGCCTCCCCACTAGCACTGTGGACAAGGGATAAATAGAAAGGGGGCCCCTATGGTCCCAGAACTGTCATAAATTGTATTGGAGGTAACCGAGTGCATGTGAGTGTGCGAGAGTGTAATTGGCCTTGAGAACGATGTTTCAACGGCACTGCGGGCTCCACCCACATCACCCCGCGCAGAAGGCATGGCTGCTCCCAGAGAGAGCCACGACGACCCTTCGTGCACCCTCAGAAAGGGTCCCTGTGTCCACCTCTCAGGGCAGCCCGGGGCAGCAGGACCCTTGCAGAGTCTGGTCAGCTGGTGAGACTGCCGTCCTTCCTTGGGCCTGTGGTCCATGAGGACTGCGGGCAGCTGAGCGACCCCAACCCCTCCATCGGCAGGGACAGCCTGGTCAGGAGCGGTGGGAGCTGGGGCCCTTCACTTCGGTCTTGTGCTGCCATGTGACCCTTCTCTCCCCCAAGCGGCCTCAAAGGGGACAGGCAACATCACAGCTTGACTGTGCTTTCAAGAAGGCGGGAGGATGTCCTGGTGGCTGGAAGATGAGGGTTTTCTTGAACACAGGCCTGGGATGGGGAAGCTCGGGTCTCAGGGGTCACTGTGGCTGGTCTCTGAGCTCCAGGTCCCAGCCTGTCTCCTTTCCCTCCTGCTGGCTGCAGTTTTCACGGGTGTCTGAGTCTGTGCACTTGAGGTGACCACAGGACCCTCGAGGTTACTTTGCTTTTCTCCTCCACCCGCTTTAGGGAGGAAGAGATCTTCCAGCTGTTGCCCACACTGATCAGTGTAACTTTCACAAACATTTCGACCTAAGACTTTTAAAGACACAGAGGCGGTTCCCAGGCATCTTCAAAAGACGTTGCCCATATTGTATTTTCTTATTGCAATGATTCACTGTAGAATGCCTGAAAACAGAAATGATTAGAGAGAAAATAAAAATTACAAGTCCTGCACACATATATATATGTAAGATAAAAGATAATACCATAGACACAGTGATAATACCAACTTTTTCCTTTTAAAATTACTTTTAATTATGGTAAAATACACATAACGTACAATTCACCATCTTAACATTTTTTAAATCTTTTCATTGAGGAATCATTGACATACAAAAAGCTGTCCATATTTAATGTGTGCAACTGGGTGGGTCTGGAGATGAGTGTATGCTCACGAAACCACCACCACCGCCGAGGCCATAAACACACAAAACCACCACCACCACCACCGAGGCCATAAACACACAAAACCACCACCACTACTGATGCCATAAACACATTGTTTAAAGAACAAAACCACCGCCACCGCCGAGGCCATAAACACAAAACCACCACCACCGCCAGTGCCATAAACACACAAAACCACTGCCACCGCCAATGCCATTAACACCCTCTAAAAAGTTCCTCCCACCCTCTGTGTTTATTGGTTTTTTTCTGAGGGTGATAAGAACATTTCACATAAGATCTTAGCCCACAACAGGACTTGGAGACAAGGCTCCACGCCTGCAGCAGACCTCAGGGCATATTCGTCTTGTGAGATGGTTTGGATCCACGTCCCCGCCCAAATCTCATGTTGAGCTGTAACCCCAGTGCTGGAGGCAAGGCCTGGGGGGAGTGTTTGGGTCAGGGGGGTAGACCCCTTATGGCTTGGGGCTGTCTTTGTGATGGTGAATGAATTCTCAGAAGATCAGGTCCTTTAAAAGCATGTGGCACTCCCCACCCCCACCTGCTGGCTCCCGTTCTCCCCACGACGTGCCTGCTCCTGCTTCACCTTCTGCCGGGAGTCAAAGCTCCCTGAGGCCTCCCCCGAAGCAGAAGTCGCAATGCTTCCTGTGCAGCCTGCAGAACCAGGAGCCTATTAAAGCTCTTTTCTTAGAAGTTACCCAGTCTCAGGTGTTTCTTTTTAGCAACTCAAGAAGGGACCAATACATATTGTATGAGCGAAACATGACGCCCTTGAACTCACAGCTCCCCGTCCCCCTCCCCCAGGCCCTGGTACCCCCATGCTCCTCTCTGCTTCCACGAGCCTATTTCAGATGCCTCATATAAGGGCATTGTGTGACATTGTCCTTCTGTGGCTGGCTCATTTCGCCCAGCACAGTGTCCTCCATGCTCACCCATGCTGTCTTAAGTGGCAGGGCTTCCTTGCTTTCAGGCTGAATAATGCTCCATTGTGTGGACATCCCACATTTCCGATATCCACTCACTGTCAGTTCCCGCTGGCTGCTCCTGCCTCTTGGCTGTTGTGGTTGTTGCCATGTCCTCCCACTGGGCGAGCCCATCCTGGGTGCACCGCCAGCATGCAGGTGGGGGAAGGAGCTGCATGGCCTGGTGGCTCCTCCTGTCCACTCACCCCGCTCTGCTGGGTGCCTGTGCTCAGCCCTCAGCCTCCCAGCTTCAGTGTAGACTCAGAAGCAACATCTGAGGCAGTGACGTGGAGTGAGATGCTTTGGGGACATCGAAGGGGCCAGGCAGTGGGGATGAGGAATGGTTCTTCCAGGGATTCCCAGTTGCCTGGCAGTGATGCTTCCCCATCAGTACCCTCCTGTCCTTGTCCCAGTTCTCCAGGGACCACCGAGTCTGCACTTGTTCTGCCCCCACACTACCCCCAGCTCAGAGCCTGACGGGCAGAGGCAGCGCTAACTTCCGAAAGCACTGGGGGACCGGATGCCAATGTGAGGGTTTGCAGCCCCCGTGACTACCAGCAAATACCACTTCTCTCAAAGTCACCTGCACACACCTGGCTACCTGCTGCACAGCTCCTGGAGGGGCCTCCAGCCCTCCCCACTACCCCGACACACAGAGGATACACAGGGGCAAGCTGGATGCACTGATACACTTGGAATGTCGTAGTCCCCAGAGGAGGCTCACAAGGTGCCCAGCGGCGGCTGAAGCAGAGCCTTGAGCAAGGGGCACGCCTGTTCTGACATCACCCCGTCCCTGCTGCAGGGAGAGGTGGCACACTCTCCCACCCACACCGCCTGGGTTCACTGTGTTAGGGGAGGGCGGTGGCAGGGATCATAAGGTTTGATATCCAGAAGTCATGGGGGCTGGAGACAACCCAGGTCTGGGTCAACTTGGGAGAAATCGGAGGGAGACCTAGGGTTGCCAGATTGGGAAATAAAAAAGGAAGGATGTGCAGTTAAATGTCCATTTCTGCTAAAATATGCACGTGTGCATGGACATAGATACCTGTGTATACACAGGTTTGCATTAGCGGTGGCCGTGGGGACCTTTCTGTGATGCCTGGGTGACACAGGCTGCCTTTGTTTTGCTGGGCCCCTGGGTGCCTCGCAGAGGGTCATCCCCTCTCACCAGCTGTCCTACTCCCCAAAGGACCTCCCTGCCCCTCCCGAGTGGCCCGTGTTCATAGGCACTCACAGATTTTTTTTCAAGAGGAGCTCATGGTTACTTATTTCTAATGTTCCATTTTGCTTGGAAAAGTTCGAGCCAGTCTGAATTTTCCTGTAAATTCAGGAAATTGACCAGTCCTGAAAAATGACTTTTTTGTTGCTATTGTCCGAAACTGCTTCTCTCTGAAGTTTAATTAATGAGAAAGTAGCCTAGGGATTCCAGTAAATCCGTACTGAGTTTACCTGAATATCTTACATCTTTGGATTTTAACCCTTCTTAGATTTCAAATTTAATTGTATCTCTGGATACTTTCCATTCCTTCTCTCTCTCTTCTCTGCCCAGAAACAAACTACAGCGTAAGCCTTGCCTCTTGTGCTTTCTTTTCTTTTCTTTTTCTTTCTTTTTTTTTTTACAAAGTGAAGTCGTTCTATCACCAGGCTGGAGTACAGTGGCCGCGATCTCGGCTCACTGCCACCTCTACCTCGGGTTCAATCAATCCTCTTGCCTCAGCCTCCCGGTATGCGGGATTACAGGCCACGGCGCTCCTGCATGCCAGCCTAATATTTTGTATTTTAGCGAGCGGGTTTTTTTTGCCTCTGTTAAGCCAGGCTGGTCTGCGAACTCCTGACCTCCAGATCTGCCCACGCCTTAGCCTCCCAAAGATGTGGGATGCGTGAACCACCACACACCTGGCTCTGTTTATTGCTTTCCCATATGAATTGTTTTCTGTAATTCTTCTTGAAATTATTTCTTTCCGTTTATTTTGCAAATGTATCCTTCTTGTTGCTGCTCTGTTGTCATCCGTGCCCTCTGTCCTTCTTTCTGTGATGATGATCTCCACTTCTGCGATGTTTGACTTTTTTCCTTCCTCCTTTTCCTTGAGCGCCGCCACCTCGGTTTTCATCACCTTTGGTTGTCTTCTGATGTCTTCCTCGAGCCTGTGCCTCTGCCACAAGTTTCTGATCCACGGAGGCCACCGGTAACATCCAGTTCTTTGAACCCGTGGAGGACTGTGGGGCACGGGCTCCTCTGCTTCACAGCCGCGCCGTCCCACCGTGTGTCCTTCACCCGCCGTTTGTCGATTGCTGCCTCCCTCCCTCCGGCTGTCAGCTGTGCCTCTCTCTTCCTCCCTCTCCCTTCCTCCCTCTCCATGTGTACAGCTTGGACTTTAACCTTCTTTTGCTCTCAAACACCTGAAACGCGGGGTTCCTAGAGGCCCCTCTTCAGAGCCACTCTTACAGCCAGCCAGTTGCAAAGAGGGCAGATCCCACGCCATCTTCCACAGCCGGCTGCCTGCCACTCTCTGCAGCTCAAATTTCAGGGGCTCCTGCACCCGAGACATGGATCCCTACTTTATGCCAAGCACAGGGCCGTGGGGTTCCCTCGTGTGACTGTGAGGTTCGCTGCAGACTGTGGGCCTGCCAAAGCGGGCTCTGCCCTGCCTGGTGCCCATCCTGTCTCTGATCCACCCACACGCTGCATCCTGGATCCGCACCTGCCACACCTGTGGATTTCAGCATCCAATGCTGTTTCTTCATGTTCCCTCTCACAGGCTCAGTTCCTCATGGACCTGAGACCTTCCCACCCAGCATCTCCCCGAACACCACCGGTGGTGTTCAGCCTTTTACCACTCCTTTCCGCCACTCGGCTTCTTGCCAGCTGGTGTCCAGTTACACTTTGGCAAAGGTGGTCCCCGGGAGGGCCTGGAGAGAGGGAAGACATGGAAGAGGCGTGGTCTCTGGTGGGCCTGCTGGGTGAATTGTTGGGTGTCAGTGGCCAAAACAAACAGGCCCAGTGGAGGGGCGGGGGTCAGCGGGGAAGGACCTGGCCACTGCTCCTTTCCTCATTCCAGAGCAGACTGCGGCCGGGTCCCTGGATGAAGGGGCTTCAGATTGCAGATCTGAACAGAAGGGCTGCTGGATGATGTTTGAAGCCACAGAGAACAGGCCTGGAAAAGATAAAGGGCAAGGGCAGGGCCTGAATTAGGGCCAGGCCTGAGACTGAATTGCCGAAGAGAAGAGGGGAAATCATGAAAGGAAACGGAGGAGGACCGAGCCGGGGCTGGTGGAATATCCACCTCCATTTTGGGTCTCAGGAAGGCCAAGCCAGAGTCCTTTCTCGGAGGAGTGATAGGTCATAGCGACTCAGGCCTGATCCTGCTTCGTACCTAGAATAACAGAAGATCTGCTTCAGACACCTCAAGCTCCGAAGATGCCTTCAGACCCACGAGGATGGAGTGTGAAATTCCATGAATATCGAGTCTATTTTCTGGACCCCAAAGGTGAGCATGGGCTGACAGAGAATGTGTCATTCACGAATCTCCCAGGATAGTGAGGGTGGGAGACACACGCGTGTGCCCTCTGATCCCCAGGGGGCCTCACCAGGAGGTTTTTTTATGGTTCTGGATAGCTGTGCATCTTCCTCTCTGTCGGGCTCATTCTGAACCACAATCCCGGCATCCACATGGCAGACGCTTCCTGGGCACTCTGAAGAGTCACAGGACGCTTGGGCCACTCAGGACACAGCAGGCTGCGGCTGCAGAGCTTGAAAAGATTTATTTTAAAAGCCCAAGAGGACAAATACAGCATCTTGCACATTACGCCATACTTTAAAAATATTTGGATTAATTATACAAAAAATTTGCATTCAAAAGCTTTTATGTAAATAGGAGTTAAAAATTGCAGAGTGTGTGGGAGGAGAGGGTCTCCCCTCAAGCGTCTCCAGGGGAGCTGGCACCGGTCGGCGGTCACTCTGACAAGTGACGAGTGTCAAGCTGGCGAGTGTCGGACTGGCTGGGTCGGAGGCCCATGCCCCCTGTGAAGCAAAGCTGGAGGTAGACCCCACCCCGACCCCAGGCCTGAGACCGCGGGCACTCGGCTGTCTTTAGAGGTGGAGTCCGATGCCCGCCATGTGGACTCGTCTCAGATGGTGACCATGCCGGGTGCACCCGGGTCTCTGTCCCGTCTCCTGCGCTGCTGACTTTGTGCAGAAACCATAGTTCCTGGGCTCCTGGGTCAGCGCTGGGCCCAGACCCCGAGAAACCATCCTCATACCCCTCCCAGCCCCATCACAGCTGCTCAGCCTTCACCAGACTCATTCTCCTCCTGCCAGGGGGGCGGCGCCAGGCCACTATTCCTCTTGGACAGGGTGCCTGTCTTACCATGCGCAGATGCCAGGACCAATGAGATAAAGTGGGGGCACAGATTCCCAGAGAATGAAGGTGCCTGAGATGCAGCAGTGTGAAGCGGGACAGGGGCCCCACTGTTCAGAGGGAATGCAGGGTTTCCACCTAGACACAGGCGGGTCTTGGTTGAAGGGGGCAGAAGACACAGGCAGGAGTTGGCGGGCAGGTCTGTTCTGCAAGTCACCACCACTCAGCACTCACTCACCTGTGCGCCCACTCATTCCCTCACTCACTCTCCCATGCATGCATTTATTCATTGATTCAGTCATTCACCCGGACGTGAATTCACTCACTCGTTCATCTGTGCATGTATGTATTCATTCACTCACCCAGGCATGTATTCACTATTCACTCACTCACTCACTCACCCATGCACCCATTCACTCACTCACCCACCCACCCGTGCACCCATTCACTCACTCACTCACCCATGCGCCCATTCACTCACTTCCACTCACCCATGTACCCATTCACTCACTGACTCACCCCCCATTCATTCACTCACCCACCCACCCACCCATGCACCCATTCACTCACTCACTCACTCACTTATGCACCCATTCACTAACTCACTCACCCATGCTCCCATTCACCCACTCACTCACCCACCCATGCACCCGTTCACTCACTCACTCACCTATGCACCCATTCACTCACTCACTCACTCACCCACGCGCCCATTCACTCACTCACCTATGCACCCATTCACCTCACCTCACTCACTCACTCACCCATGTGCCCATTCGCTCACTCGCTCACTCACTTACTCACCTGTGCACCCATTCATTCACTCACTCACTCACTCACTTACTCACCTGTGCACCCATTCACCCACCTACTCACTCACCATGTACCTATCTACCTACTCACTACCTATAAAATTTTATTCACTTTGTACCCTCACCCATGCACGCATTCACTCACTCACTCACCCATGCACCCATTCAGTCACTCACTCACCCATGAACCCATTCACTCACTCACCCATGTACCCATCCAGTCAGTCACTCACTCACCCATGTACCCATTCACTTACCCTCACCTATGCACGCATTCACTCACTCACTCACCCATGCACCCATTCAGTCACTCACTTCACCTTACGCACCCATTCACTTACCACTCACCCATGCACCCATTCACTCACCACCCACCCACCCGTGCACCCATTCACTCACTCACTCACCCATGCACCCATTCACTCACTTCACCCATGCACCCATTCACTCACTCACCATGCACCCATTCACTCACTACTCCATGCACCCATTCACTCACTCACTCACCCATGTACCTATTCACTCACTCACCATGCACCCATTCACTCACTCACCCACCCATGCACCCATTCACTCACTCACTCACCCACGCACCCACTCACTCACTCACCCACTCACTCACTCACTCACTCACCCACGCACCCATTCACTCACTCAGCTCACTCACCCATGCACCCATTCACTCACTCACTTACCCACCCATGTACCCATTCACTTACTCACTCACTCACCCATGCACGCATTCACTCACTCACTCACCCATGCACCCATTCAGTCACTCCCTTACCCATGTGCCCATTCATTCACTCACTCACCCACATGTGCATTCATTTATTCACTCACCCATGCATCATTCATTCACTCACTCACCTGTGCATGCATTTCTTCATTCACTCATTCAACAAACATGTACTGAGTCTTGATCATCTTTCAAGCACATGGCAGGTACTGAGGACACAGAAATGAATAAAACAAGGTTTTCTTGCTTTCCTGGACAATGCATTCTAGAGGGAGGGGAGGGATGGGCAATGAATGAATGAATAAGTAAATGGGAAAGGGCATAAAGGGGGCCCAAGTCACCCTGCTCCTCCCACTGGGATGAAGTAATCCATCTCCCTCCTTCCGCTTTCCAATTCCCCATCTCATCTTCCCCAGCACAAACCATCACCAGATGGAGCCAGATGGTGTCCCTCCCATGGTGGGACACTTCTGTTCTCTCTCAGTGCTTGGAATAAAATTCCCATCGAGGCCAAGGAGGCCTCTGCCCATGAGCTGCACTCCCCAACTCCCCAAGTCACCACCTGCAGCCTCACAGGGGCTTCTTCCGTTCCTGAATGAGCGTGGGGGCCTCTGTGCTCACTGCTTCCTGTCTGGACTGTTCTTTCCCTGGATTTCTGGAAGATCCCAGCCTCCTTGTTTGGGTCTCTTCTCAAAGACCACTCCCCAGCAAGGCCTTTCCTCCCTTCCCTATCTAATGGCAACTCTTCATTGCATCTTCTCTTCTGTGTCATTGTTACCAGCCACACCCCGGGGCTGACCATCGGGTGCAGAACCTTAGAGCTTGCCCAGTACAAATACTGCAGCTGGGGAAACTGAGGCCTGGAGCGGGGTTAGAGTGGGTCCAGTGCGGATGAGGACAGGAACTCCTGGTTGTCCACCCAGCACTCTTTTCTCTAAGCTGCCAGACTGTCTTGAAAATGAGGGTCCAGCGTTCTGATGCAGTAGGAGCCATTATGTCTCTGTCACAGGGAGAGGCATTTTCTTGAGATCTCACTCGATGAGGCTTTTAGGTCTGAGTCAGGCACCACTTCAAACTGCCCCCATCTGCTGCCAGATTCTCAGAGGTACTCAGAGCTGTGCAGTCTCTGAACTTATTTTGAAACAAGAACTGTCCAAGGAGGAGCAGCTCTGAGAAACCCTAACTCTTGTCCTCTCAGAAAAGAGCCTGGGTTTCATGAACCTCCAGGTCTGCTCCCCATTCCTTGTGGGTTCCTAGCAAGAATTCTTCCCTGAGATCACCCAGAGACTCTGAGGGGAGAACAAGAATGGGGTCGCCTGTTTCTTTAAAAAAAATTTTTTTGAGAGAATCTCACTCTGTCACCCAGGCTGGAGTGCAGTGGCCTGATCATGGCTCACAGTAGCCTTGACCTCCCTCGGCTCAAGTCATCCTCCTGCCTCAGCCTCTCAAGTAACTGGGACTACAGACATGTACCACCATGTCTAGCTAATTTATTTTGCATTTTTTGTAGAGATGGGGTTTTACCATTTTTGCCCAGGCTGCCCTCAAATTGCTAGGCTCAAGCAATCTGCCCACTTTGATCTCCTAAAGTGCTGGGATTGCAGGTATGAGCCACTGCACCTAGTTGCCTGTTCTGGGTGAGTTTTCCACCCAGGAGCACTGAGTGGAAGTTGAGCTGCAGGAACTTCTCTGCTTCTGCTTCTTGTTCATCATGCATCTGTGTTTGTGACCATGGCTGGTTTCCCCTTAGCTCATTCCCTGAAAAGCAGTGGCAGCAGCGTTTAGCCCATTATTCATAGGATACTCACTTGGGGGTGGGTTTGTTCCTGCTGCTTAAAGCTCAATTGGTTTTCACCACTTGATTCCAAAGACCCAAATGAAAATCAATTGAAAATACAGATGGTCCTGCACTTGTGATGGATTAACTGGTGATGCTTTGGCTTCACAATGTGTTTCCCAGGGAGTAGCCCCCATCATAAGTCAAGGAGCGTCTGTAAATGGTGCATCCAAAGATGGCCTTCCACTGGCTCTAGATGCTCTGAGGCCTCTCTAGGTGGGGTCCATGGACTGACAGTTTGATGTCACTCGGTGCTTGCTGGAAGTTTGGACTCCAGGCCTCACACCAGAGCTACCTGATCAGAACCTCAGAACCTGCACTTTAACTGACCCCAGGTGCCGCTGTGCATATGCAGCTTGAGAAGCTGCTGTGAAGAGCAAGTGGGAGTGATCTCAGGATGCAAGGATGGTTCAAGTGCTCACACCTGCTGTGCCTCAGCATCTCCCAGGAAACCTATGCACCTCCAGACTCCGGGTTCACTGAGGCAGGCTGGGAATAGTTAAATCTCCCCAGAGATCCTAACATGTGGCAGAGCTTAAGAATCACTGACTGGGGAAAACCAGAATTGAAAGCAAGAGGACCCATCATCTGGCATTGAGTGGCCTTTGTCTCTAACCCATGAGGGCTTCCTTTTGTCATGTGATCCAGCAGGTGGCTGTGTTTTCCCTCAAAGGACAACAGCCAGGGCTTGGGAGGGACCCAAAGAGAGAACCTGGCTAGGACTGTCCATGCTAAGGGACATGAAGTTCAAAGATGTCTTATGATCCTTGGAGCCCCTAACAAACCATTTTTGCTAGTAAAGCTTTTTCTTGTAAAAAGCCAGTTCTGTGTGACCTCCTACTGAGGCCTGCTTGAACACCCTGCTGTGGCATGGTGCCAGACTCTCATGCCCTTTGCAAAACAGGACTCCTGCCAGGTCACTGGCCTCTGGTCTCACCTGGAATGGACACAGTAACCTGACTCCCCACAGCAAGCCATCCTGCTGTGGAGATCCAGGGGTGGATGGATTGATGAGGGTAATGCCAGCTACTGGAACAGATGCAGCCATGTAGATGGCTCAGCAGGTAAGCAGCCATGTGTCCTCGCTTAGCAAAGCCCAGCATGTGAGCTCCCGACGGGGCTGTCTCCCCTCCAAGGGCAACTTAGGGACCCCAGTCACTACCTTCTTGTAACTCCACCAGTTCCAGTGTTTGGGCTCCAAGGTCCCAAGGTCACCTGGGTCAGGTGGGTGGGAGGTAAAGAGCGGGATAAGAGGCTCCAGGGAGGTTTTTTTGGGTCTGCCCAGCAGGATGGCTTCACTTCTGCTCCCTTCCCCTGACCTTGATCTCATCTCTCAACTTCACATAATACCAAGGGGCCCAGCGTGTGGTGTGGCTATGTATCCAGGAAGATGAGAATGCAGGTTTGGCCACAGCAGGCAGACCTCGCCCCGAGGTGTCCACGGAAATGGACATGGGGCAGGTGAACTCTGTTGTTCTCTCAAGAAGGGGTCGGGGGCCAGGTGCAGAGGTGCCCACCTATCATCGCAACACTTTAGGAGGCTGAGGTGGGTGAATCACTCGAGCCCAGGAGTATGACACCAGCCTGGGCAACTTGCCGAAATCCCATCTCTACAAAAGATACAAAGTAGTCTCATCTGCTTGGGAGGCTGAGATGGGAAGATTGCTTGGGCTCAAGAGGTAGAGGGTGCAATAAGCTGAGATTATGCCCCTGCACTCCTGCCTGGGCTACAGAGAGAGACCTTGTGTAAAAAATATATAGATATAGATATAGATATAGATATAGATATAGATATAGATATAGACATAGACACATAGATACAGACACATAGATATAGACACATAGATATAGATATAGATATAGACACATAGATACAGACACATAGACATAGACATAGATATAGATACATAGATATAGACATAGATACACATTTAAAATAAAAGAAGACGTGGAGGCCGAGCTCTAGCAAATGGGTCCCTGGGTCCCTGTTCCGGACACAGTGCTGAGGGCCACCAGCTCACTAGAGCACCATTACTCTGCCTTCACTCTTGGATCCAAGACCAGGGATCTGGGTCAACGTTGCTGTACCGCCAAGCTGAGGATTCCCCTGGGAACTTTTGCAGCAAATGTAGGGTTGAACCTTGAGGCTCAGAGGCCAGCTCCTCAGACTGCAGTGGAGGCCGAAGCTTAGTCACCTCCTGGAGCACTGCGGAGGTCTGCACCTGGCGAGTGGGGGAGGATCCCCAGCCAGGAGGTTACTGTAGGGGCGCATGCCTGGTGTGTTAGGGAATGTCAAGGTTACCTGTGCATGTAGAGCCAGGAGGAAGGGCAAGAGGTGGGCACAGAGAGATGGCAGGGCTGGGGGGATGGGGCCAGGTCACGAGGCCCGGCAGGCTTTTGTCAAGACTCCAGATTCCACCTGGAGTGAGGCAGGAGCCCCTGCAGGTTCTGGGCAGAGAGTGAGGGCGTCTGACAACTCTTTAGAGCGTTCCTTCTGCTTTTGTGCAGGCAGAGGGTGGGCGGAGTCTGATGACATAACCCAGAGCTGGGGTGAGTGTGGCTAGATCTGGGGGTTGAAATTCAGGTGGAGGAAAGAGGAAAGACACGTTGAATGAGACAGATCCTGCAGGATGCTGACAGGTGGGAGTGGGGAAAAGAGGGCCTGGAGGCTTTGACGGTTTGTGCCAGGCAGGCAGGAGGATGGTAAAGGCCTTGCCAAGATAGGAAGGTGGTGGGGAGTAGGTTGGGAGGTTGGGCTGATCTGCCGGGGTGCGTTACATCCCCTGAGCATGTCTCGTGTGGGGGGCATGGTGAGGACCTTACCGTGCCATCTCATTTAATCCTCACGATGCCCCATCAAGTAGGGTATATCCATCCGGTCTCACACTGCCATAAAGATACTACCTGAGACTGGGTAATTTATAAAGGGAAGAGGTTTAATTTACTCACAGTTCCACATAGAGGTGGAGGCCTCAGGAAACTTGTAATCACAGCAGAAGGGGAAGAGGAAGCAAGGCACATCTTACATGGCGGCAGGAAAGAGTAGAGGAAAGCACTAAACACTTACCAGACAACCAGTGAGAACTCACTCACTCTCATGAGAACAGCACAGGGAAACTGGCCCCGATCCAATCACCACCCTCCCTCATCAAATGAGGATTACAGGTCCCTCCCTTGACACATGAGGATTACAATTTGAGATGAGATTTGGGTGGGGAGGGGCAGGACACAGAGCCAAACCATATCGTAAGACTTGCCATTTCACCCTTTTACAGACAAGAAAGGCACAGAGGGTAAGCAACTCAGTCAAGGTCACACAGCAACAAGGTTTCAGAGTAAAGACATGAGCTCAGGTTTAACTGACCGAAGTCTTTTCATGGCCACATTATCTCATGTCCCTGTGAGAAGGTACCTAGACCATGACATGTGAACTTTAGCTTTTCCTTTTTGGATAAATCTGGTTTGGCTGTTGAAACAGACACTGACTTTTCTCTTTTTGTTGCATATAACTTTCTTGGACATTCTGGATTTGAAAGAATGAAATTTCCTGTAACATCAGACTCTCATCTCCCTACCCCCAGTGATCTAAAGCTGCCGGAGGTCTGCAGTGGATGGAATCTTTGTTCCTGGGGGAGTGTAGATCCTGGGGTTTTCAGAGGTAGCTGCATCACCTGCATCCTCCATGTGCAGGAAAGTAAAGAGCTGTACCCACCTGGGCTTTGTCCATGCTCCATGGCAGGGGGTGTCTACCGAGGTGGCCCCTGCAGGTGCGCATGAATTCTCTGGCCAGAGGGCTCGGGATGACACACAACTCAAGTCTGGGATGGAGCTGAGGACAGGCAGGAGGAAAGGCCACCTAGATGTTGGTCCCCTCCCCCGCAACTGCGTTCCAACCTCCAGAGAAAGCAGAGAGTCATAGCCTGGATAGGAAGGGGCACTGCTTAAATCACCAGGACATGGGCTTTCAGAGCAGATAAGGTGAAGACAGCATCACCCCAGCCCCTCAAAGACACAGGAGGAACAGGCCTGGTGAGAGACCTGGTTCCCTAAGACTACTCAAGCAAGAGAGGGACCTAGACCCCTACCCAGCACACCGGGCTCCCCAGACATGTAGCAGCAGGATTCCTTCTGAAGGAGATAGAGCACTGGCAAATCAGAAACCAGGTCTGGAAAAAAAATGATTTGTTTTAATGTATCTGAAAAGTGCAGGCTTGGCTAGATCGATGGGCTCTACCTTACCTCCCCAGAATATATTCTCTCTTCTGTTTCTATCACACACACACACACACACACACACACACACACACACACCCCTCCTGTGCTCACCGCTGAGCCAGGTGCCAGGTGCTGTGGTTGCATGTGTGTGATGTATGGGCCTGGCCTGGGCTATCTGCCCCAGGTAGGATGGTAGTGGGGAAGGGCTTGTCCCCAAAGGTCAGAGCTCTCTCACCAGAGCAAGGACAGCTTTCCATCAGATGGCCTCCCCACCACCATTCTCTAGAGCTCCACACCCTTTCCTGAGAGTGAGTGAGATGCTGGGAAATGGCTCCATTCTCGGCCTGAGCTTCCCTACGCCTGTCACTGTCTAGAGTTCCCAGTAGCCAGAGGCAGGGCACAGACAAATGAGAAGCAAATCAGATCCAGGAGACAGGTGCAGTGCCCGGGATGAAGTAACACGACCTCTGGAGTCACGCAGGTAAAACCCACCACCCACGTCTTCCGGGAATCAGGGCTGGAAATCCCTCCAGGACAAAAGAGCAGGTTGGACTTGAGTCCCTAGAATTCACAGGCAGGACCCAAGAACAGGGCAGTCCGGGACCCTGACTCCCATTGGGGCTAAGCTCTCCTCTCCACATAGGAGGCCAGGTGTATCCTTGAGTGGGGTCAGATGGGGATCCAGCCCTGCAGCCTGTCCTGTTCCCTGTCCTGCTCCACGCTCTCGTCCCACGATCCAGTTCCCATGGTCCTGTTCCCACGGTCTCTGTCCCACAGTCTCGGTCCCATGGTCCTGTTCCCATGGTCCTCTTCCCATGGTCCTAACTCCCACGGGTCTCGTCCCACAGTCTTGTCCCATGGTCCTGTTCCCACTGCCCTGTCCTTACCAGTCTCGTCCCACCGGTCCTGTTCCCATGGTCCTGTTCCCATGGTCTCAGTCCCACAGTCTCGGTCCCATGGTCCTCTTCCCACGGTCCTGTTCCCATGGTCTCTGTCCCACGGTCTCTGTCCCACAGTCTCGGTCCCACGGTCCTGTTCCCATGGTCCTGTTCCCACGGTCTCGGTCCCACAGTCTCAGTCCCATGGTCCTGTTCCCACAGTCCCGGTCCCATGGTCCTGTTCCCATGGTCCTGTCCCCACAGTCCTGTTCCCATGGTCTCGGTCCCACGGTCCTGTTCCCATGGTCCTGTTCCCATGGTCTCGGTCCCACAGTCTCTGGGTCCCATGGGTCCTGCCCCATGGTCCTGTCCCCCATTGTGTCCTGTTCCCATGTCTCCTGTCCCACTTGGCCCCTGTTCCCATGGTCCTTTCCATGGTCTCGTCCCACAGTCTCGGCCCCATGGTCCTGTTCCTATGGTCCTGTTCCTCATTGCAGTCCTGTTCCCATGTAGTCTCCTGTCCCACTCTGTCCTTGTTCCCATGGTCCCGCCCAGGGCTTGGGCCCCACACAGGCTCTAGGGAACTTGGGGAATGAGAAGCTACACTGTTTCCTTGTGGGTATCAGGAAAGGGCGGCCCCTCTGTGACCTCCCAGTTCCCAGGAACTCAGACAGCCAGGACAGTTAGTGAAGGAGCCAACAGCAAGCCTCCCCACCTTGTGACCCTTGTGACACCAGACTTGCCCCTCTGCAATAACGGCCTCTGATTGTCTCATGGGTTTCCTGGAAGGGCCAATCAGAGCCCCGAGCCCCTGAACTCAATAGTGGTAGGTTCACGATGTGCACGTGACCTGTGTGGGTCCAATCAGAGTCCTAAGACTGGTGTGGGCGGTCCCAGAACGAGTTCATTTATTGGGGAACTGAGCCCTGGGGTGTGGGCTGGAGATGGAGTGGCCACCTGCAAGGAAGCCCCGGCTCCTAGATAAGCTAGTGAAGGGACTGTCCTAATATAAACTAACACGGGGGCTGGAATTAAGTAAAAGAACACAGGTGCTGTCAGAACATAAACTAATCTAGGGACAATGAGCCAGGAGATGGACCAGGAAAACTGGATGTGAACATTTTCAGCCTCTCAATTCTGCTCATTCTGGCTGGTGAGAGGAGTCGGGAAGGCTCCTGCATGCTCTAATACGGGTTGAATGGGTATTCCTTCTCTTGCCGCTGAGAGGCCCTGATGGACGAGTTCCAGGGGCACCCGGCACTGCCTCTGCCTCCCTCCGGTTGTACCCACCGCCCAAGCCTGGGCCCGCTGTCAGTCAGAGGAAAGTGTGGTGGGGATGTGGACCTGGGATTTGGGACTCCAGGGACATGGCCTGGTTGGCCCCGTGTCCTCACAGTGAGATGCCAGTGTGTGCAGCTCTAACGTCAGTCCTGAGCCCAGCTCAGCTTCGGGTTCTTTGATGAGTTCAGACCAAACGGCATGTTGCACAGAAGGCCGGGTGTATCAGGCAGAAGCCTTCTTCCTAACATGGAGATCTCAGGTGCGAAGGAACCAGAGCCTGGGCAGCATTGCAGACCCTGCACGGGGCTGTGGGACTGGATCGATCCCGGGTTGTCCCGGGAGTAGACGACTAGTCTCTTAGAGGAACTGCCAAGAGGACTGGGCCAGGATGCCCAGACACCCTGATGGGCTGAGACGCCACCTGAGAACGGTTAATTATCCCTTCCGGACACAGTTGTAACCCTCCCCTGAGAACCAGGGCCACCGGCCGTGCACTCCTGGCATCTCTCCAGCTTTCCTCTGGAAGCTGTTTCCACTGTCTCCTCTCCATTTTGCAGCAGCACTTCTCCAGAGGCCCAGGCACCAAGACCTGCAGCTTCAAGAGCCTCATGGCCAGGCTGGCCCATGCTCAAAGGGCTAAGACTGAACGCTGTCCCATCAGCTGACTCACGTGCAGGGCCTGGGGTGGCCTCATATCTAGAGATCCACCATGGGGAATGAGGGGGAGTCAACCAGGGCAGCATCCAGCGCGTGGGCCTGGTTGATGCCACAGTTCCTGGCCCAGTTCCTGGGGAATGATTCTAAGAAATGTGGGGGCCTGGCGTGGGCTCATGGTTGGAGACTCAGTCTCACAAATAACTGAGAAACGGGGACAGTTAACATCCAGGGACTCCTGGATATTTCCAGGAGATTCAGCCTGGGTAGTCTGGAGTCAGCCTGGTTAATGGTTGGAGAATCAGTGTGGTCCATGAAGAGGAATAAATCTTCATATCGGGTGATTCAGCCTGATTAGTGTTGAGAGACTAAAGCTTTTGTGTCCCAGAGGGAGAAGAGAAAGCAAACACTCCAGTCTGTTCTTAAAAGGTAAAAAGGTGATTGCTAAATGCCTGCTCTAAAGTCCCCCACAGTGAGTGAGAGTCTGAGCTTGAATAGGCGCCTTGGTTCAGGTCCACTGTGAAGGGCCCTTCACCTTCCTGCTCCTGGGTCCATTCATTCCCCACCTCAGCACACACCAAACATCTCACCACTTCCTGGATTTTAATTCCTTTGAGCTACTTTGAGATCCACAGACTTCTGTACTAGAATTAGGAGAGACCAGCACTTGTTAAACTTATGCAATAAAATATGAACTACAATTAGAAACAGCCCTTGGCAAAACTCAGTTCAAGAGGATGTTTTGGAACTATAAGTGCAATTACTCAATGTGAAGCCCTCCAGGGATGGTCATCTGTTCATCTTGGTGAGATTATGAAATAAGGACTCCTCGTGGTCAGGGGCCTCCCAGGGGGAAGTTGCTGGAGTGTGGGAGTGGAGCTGTAAGGGTCACAGAGATGAGTTGGGACACTGCCTTTCTGAAGTCTCAGCCCCTAATTATCTTAGGGGGTAGGTGGCTTCCTGATGGTGTGGAAACAGTCACTAGCATCTATCCATCATCCACCCATGTATTCACCCATCCACATGTCTGTACCTTCATCATCCATTCATTCACCCATCCACCCATCTACCCATTTACTTATTCGTCCACCCATTCACATACTCATCCATTTGTCATTCACACATCTATCTACTCATTCACCCATCCATCCATTTGTCATTCATCCATCACTCATCCACCCATCTACTCATTTACTTATTTATCTATTTCCTCTTCTATCCATTTATTTATCCATCCGTCCATCCGTCCATCCATCCATCCATCCATTCATCATCTATATGTCACTGACTCATCTGTCCCTTCATTCAAACAACATGAATCGAATGTCTGCTCAGTCTCAGGCACTGCTGGGCAGCTGGTTTTCTAAAAGACCATGAAGAGAGTGGTTGTGCTGCCAAAGGCCTTCATACTCCATCACAGGTAATCTTGGGCAAGGTCATAAGATGCCTTAACAAAGATACTGCCTAAGGGTGGGTGGCAGATGATGAAACCAGGGCAGCATCTATGTAACATTGATGGGGCCTCTGCAGAGCTTTCTCGCCTTCTTATCCAGCCATGCAACAAGCATTACTTAGCTTCACCTGCCCCTGTACTTGATTTAGTAACTGGCTTAAGAAACTTATTGTCTTTTGGGGAGTCGGTCACAGGAACAGGACTTTTGGAGTCAAATCAGAGAAATGCAAGTCAGAAATGCTAAGACAATGGGAACATTTACGGACTCAAGGAATCCAGGAAGGGTTGTTTTACACAAGTTATTCTCTGACTGCCCCTCTGCATCGATTCCGTGCCCTTCTCTGACCTCGCTGTGCCCAGCAGGCTGACCTCTATAAATGGCACCAGTGGGGCTCCCTGCCCTCTGGATTCTGTTGGATTTGGCTGATGAGAGTCAGCAGGAGAAGCCTGAGGGTGGGAGGAGACAGAAGTTGGAGCCTGCTTGACTGACGTTTGGCAGTGGAGGTTTTCCTTCAAATAAGATCTCCGATCCTGCCAGATAACTCCTCTCCCAGAGTTACAACCCTCCCTGCATTTCAGAAACAAAGCCCCACACCTGTGCCCTGGGGCTTACGGCGGATAACAGCTTCCCTGCGGTTCAGTTCATGGGGTGCAGCCTCCCCATCCCTACCTAGACCTCTGTAAATAGCCTCTGCTTTGAACTCTCTGCAGGGAGCCCTGTGGCTCTGCTCTCAGACTCAGGTTGTGCAGCCAAAGAGCAGGTCAGATGTGCAGGTGAGTGTCGGAGCAGCCGCGCTGGATGGTCCAGCCCCACCTCCTCTGTCTTCTAATGAGACTGGCTTAAGTTTTTGTCATGGTAGATCAGCCTTCTCCATAGGACAGAAAACATGTGGTCTCTTCCTCCTCTTGGCTTCATGTAGTTCCAGTTTGAAAACCCCAGAGAATGCTTCCAATAGACCTGCCTGTGGGGTCAAGTGACCACCAATAGACCAATCAGTGGTGGCTATGGGGGCGGAGTCATATATGAGCACAGTATATTCCTGGAGCCAGACGGCTGGATGGGAGGAACATCTCCCTTGAGAACAGAAGGTGCATTTCCACACATGGTGGGGGATGCTGGAATGACGAGAAGTGAAGCCTCTATGTGGATTCCATTACCTGTGGCCATCGTGATATGTCAACAAACCGACAGCACTTATCAAAATTTGAAAAACTGCCCATTCCGTTTCTAACCACAGTACTGAAAGGTGCCCCGAGCCCCAGATCTAAGAGGTGGAGGGGGTTTGTTTGAGGGCTTTCAGAGCCCCAGGCACTGCAGGTAAACCCAGGACAACCGCCCCCTGAGAGGGTGACCCAGCCTGGATCTGCCCTCAAAGATCAATAATCCTGAAGCCCTGCCCTTGTCCTCTGGGGCTCTGCACCCCACGCGCTGCTGGAGGACTCAGGCCATCAGTCTGGATTCCCCTGTTCCCCCCACCCCCACATGCACAGCAGTCGCAGGCTCCGCTCCCCACGAGGGACACGGGTCACTCACAGTGTCGGTAACTGAGAACCAAGACCGCCCACCCCACTCCTCGCCTTTGACACCCTCTGGCAGCTTTAAAGAGGTTGGAAGCTGCAGTTTCTCTCCGCACTTTGAATCTAGGGTGATTACTAGGTGGCCGGCACTCCTGAAATGTCTGACTGAGAGGTACCTGGGGTTTGCTTCTAGATCACTGCCATGGGGTTGGACCCGCGCGCGCGCGTGTGTGTGTGTGTGTGTGTGTCCGGGTCCTGTGGGAGCTATTTAAGGAGGCTGCTTTGCTGCTGATGGGGTTGGATGTGTGTGTGTGTGTGCGTGTGTGTGTGTGTGAGTGTGTGTGTGTCCGGGTCCTGCGGGAACTACTTAAGGAGGTTGCTTTGCTGCTGATGGACAGACTCAGATGTCCGTGTCTGAAAAGCATGGACTCACATGCTGAACGCTGAAGGGGGGACGCCTCGGTGCTGAGAGTCCTGGTTGCATCAGGGACTGCCTCTGGGTGTTTTATCCGACAGGCAGATGGACCATTGCTGCTGGAAACGGAAGGCAATGTGCAGGCCATTTCACAGGGAAAATATCCCATCAAAAACAAGAGGTTGGTTCCCCGCAGCGCCCCACTTCAACTTCTGTGAGCACAGAAGTGGGGGGGACTCACATTTAGATGCCTGAGGCTGGCTCATGAGTAGAGAGAAAGTCTGGTTAATGACCAGGGCGAGCTGAGGAATATCAGAGGCCTGAGTCTGGCTGAAGCTGGGAGCCTCGGGTACAGGTGACCCAGTCCAGGAAATAACTGAGGCTGAAGCTGATTAACGTCAGTTCAGGGACCCTGCGGGGTGATTTCGGGGAAGCTACTTGACCAACCTCGGGAGACGCAGCCCAATTACAGTAGAAGGGATGAACCTGACTAATGCCAGTGACTTAGGCTGTGTAAAGTCTGGAGAACCAGAGGGTTGGGTCAGGAAAGAGGGACAGGTGAGGATCATCCTAGAAATGCACACAGAGCCGGGAGACGAGCCTGCTGTAAATGTCCCTGGGACACAGCCTCAGCCCGGGTGAGAGCAAAGCTGGAGCTGCTGCCAACCCTCCTGCCCCCAAGTGGGGGCTCCTTCCCTCTGCTTGAGTTCATGCACTTCTCCCCACAGCACACACCTGACACCTCCACAAGTCCCAGGTGCTGGCTGCTGGTGGAGAGTTCTGAGGCCTCAGAGATGCGAGCTCTCGGGGTGGGGAGAGCAGCCCCTATTCAGCTGATGGAGGAAGGGAGGAGCAGAGCCCAGCCCAGGCGTGTTTGAGAACGATGGGGCAGTCACCAATGGGACAGCCTCCGTGGGCTGCTGGGGTGGGACTCGTAGAATGAGTGAGCAGGGGCCTTGGAACCCTAGGCCTGATTCATGGTGCTGGTGTGGCCATGAGCTCTGAGGGCCATAGATGACTGTTAGCTGGGCCTCTGATACCCCAGCCCCAGGGTGGTTCTGTGGGAGGGTTCCCCGGCTTCCTTCAGAGATGGCGGCAGTCACTAGCATTCATTCATTCATTCAATGCCCTGGCCAGTGGCCAGGCAGGGCCTCCATGGAAAGGTATGGAGAGAAAGACTGAACCTTTTTCTCCCAAACACCTCCATGTGTCCCACACAGAAAAGCTTGGAGAGGTCACATGATGCATTTCCCACCTAAGACCTGAAGAGTAGATCACGTGACCTACCATGGCGAGCGTCTACATCAGCGTGGCCTATGGCCAGATGGTAGAGACTCTGCTGTGGACATCACTATCATCCAAGGAACCACTCAACTAATATCCCTGAGCCCTGGCTGTCCAGCAGGGCCTGTGCTCAGGCACAGTCTCTTTGAGAAGCTTCCGGTCCAGCAGAAAGAGTCATGGAACTAGGACACCAGCATTCAAGCAACAGTGGATCCCTCATCCTGGGTCCCTGCAGCGCCAGGGACTGGAGGCACAGAGGGCAGGTGCTGGCGATGGAAGGAGGCCCTGCAGCACCCGTCTCCAGCCTCCCGGAGTCTCCTGCGGGCAGCGGCTCCCACTTTCTGAAGGTGCCCTCAGCCACACTTGGGCCTCCTCCTGGGAAGGAGGGTTCTGTGATGGACATGGGAGGCTCCTGTTCTGCTCCCTGAGGGCGGGACCTGGACACTGGAGAGGGAGAGACTCTGCAACCTCCATCCCTGACCGAGGAACCTGCAGGGAGAGAGATGGGCAGTCCTAGATGAGACCTGGAGTCCTCTGAGCAGGGCGCAGGCAGCTGTGCCACGCTGGCCTGGAGCACCAGAGCCAGGAGGCCAACTGACCTGGGAGGGCAGGCTCCTCGTGTGGCCGCCAGCTGGCCACGAACCTTCCCGAATGCGCTGCTGTGGTCACTTGCATTCCCTTCCTGAGGTCCGGGTCTGCAGACATGCGGGCCCTCGCAGAGCAGCTGCTGCAAGCGCTGGCATTCCTCATGGAGAGAAGGATTCCTTTGATTTCACCCTTCCTGTCTAAGGGGCTCCAGCGTGAAGCAGGGTCTACGGGAAAGCCTGCGCCGTGTTGAGAAGCTCAGGGTCACGTGGGTTATGTAACTCGGTGCTCTAACACTGGACCGCAGGGAACCCGTAAGGCACTCCGTGCCTTGTCACAGTGGCTGCAGAATCACCAGGTCACCCCAGGGCTCACTCCACCCCGGAACCCTGACTTCTGTGGCAGCAACAGCTGACATACGACCAGCCCATGCCCTGCAGATCCAAGGGGGAGGGGCCTTGTTTTGGTGTCTTCTAACACCCTAATCACTGCACAGAGCCTGGAAACCACCCCTGAGCTCTTCTGCCCCGGCTGGTGGTCCCTGAGCCCCTGTCTAGGCCTCTATGGAGCCCCACGCCCTGGATAACTCAGGTGGTCCAGTGCAAAGCCCCTCCATCCCAGACCCCAGCAGCTGCAGGCTCTGCCCCGTGAGGACCACAGAGCACCTCAGGGTTCACGTGAGACGACTTGCTGCTGCCACTTCCCTGACATCTTCCAACCCTTCCAGAGGAAAGACCAGACTCGCTGGCTGCAATTTCCCCCTCCCTGCACATCAGAGAGTGATGTATCAGGTGGGCGGCGTTGCTGAAACACAATTAGAGACAGACCTGGGCGTTTAGTTTCTGGATCATTGCCAGATTTGGGCACAGGTGCCTGTGTGTGTCTGGGCCTCCTGGCTCCCTTTCAGGGGCTGCCTTCCGAGCACAGACTCGGGTGTCCACCTGCAGACGCACTGACACAGGTTCAGAGAGCTGCAGAGAAACCCTCAGCACTGGAAACATGGTCATGCTCCTGCACTGTATCTTGGAAATAATTCTTTCATCTGACACTCGGGTGGACAATTATCCCCAGAAATGAAAGACAAGTTAGTGGCTATTGTGCAGGAAAATTGTGCACAAAAAGAGAGAGAAAGATTAGTCCTCACACAGCTGGTGGTATTGTCTTCTGTGCATACAGATATGGGGGGTGTTCATTTTTAATGTCTCAGCAAGACAAGAGTCAGAATGGCTGTGCATTCCAATTCTCCTTTCAGATGGCAATTTTCCCATGTGGAGTCTGGGCCTGGTGTGAACATGGAGCAGCGGTATTGCCCATGCCTGCTGACTGGAGCTCCACGGGCAGAGGGACGGAGCACCCTGCCTGCCCCAAGGTGAGCTGCCTGAGTGATATCAGAGACCAGGGAAGGAAGTAGTTGTTTGCGAGATTGCTGTGTTTGAATTCACATTGCAGAGGGAAGATAGTTGACACATGGATTTTTCTGAAATGCATTAAATGGCTTGTCCTCATGACAAATAATAAGAGCAATAACTGCTAAAGAGAGTCCAATAGCACAAAAGCAACTTAAAAATATAATTAGGCATTCATGGTGGGCTCTTCTGGCTGCTGTAGCATAAATGTTTTAAGAAGCAATTTCCACATCCTTCCCAAGTGGAGCTGGTTGTTTTCTTTTTCTTTTTAATTTTTAAATTTGTATTATCTAATTATTTCTAGGAAAACAAGTCACACGAACTTAAAATTCCAGCTTGTTTGAAATTCCCTCTTTTTCTCTCCCTAACCTTATGGGTGATCACCTGACCCAGCTGAGATTTACCTTGAGTTCTGCTTTGTTCATCTCTAATTATTTACAGTTAGAAATGGGAAGGACCCTCAAGGCTTTGAGACTTCCCCTGGGCACAGCCTTGGGACAGTGACTGCTGCCCGCAGTGTGCTTTCCTCCTCTTTTGTGCTGTGGTAATAGAGTTGCCAGGATTTAGCAGGACACATGAGCTCCCAGAATAAAGACTACAATTCCCAGCCTCCCTTGCAGCAAGGTGTGGTCAGATGACCCTGTTCTGGCCAATGGGATGAGAGAGGAAATGGTGTGTAGTACTTTCAGGTCATGCCCCTAAAGCCTGCCCTCTTCTTTCTCTCCACTTGCCCCTGAAGGATAGTGGATGCCTGAAGCCATCTTGGATCACAGCAGGGAAGGGGCAGCCAGGGCTGGTAGAGCAACCATATAGGAAAATTGGGGTCTTGACATCCTGGGGTCAACACAGGGCCCTGGACAATTTATGCCTGGAGTGTGGATAACAAGAAAATCCCCATTTCATTTAAGCCACTCTTATTTGGGGGTCTCTTTTTCCCACAGCTGAACCTTCCTGACCATGCACTTCCTCTCACGCATGGAGCCAAGGACTCCTCTCCCCTGTTGCTCAGCCGAGATTCCTACCTCCTCAGGGACATGGGGTTTTTGGGTCCTCAGTGGTGCGCATCCCTTAATTCATTCTAACCGTGTTCTGCTCACTTACTATGTGCCAGGTTTTGTGTTTCACAGTGGAGCTACAGCCATGGACAAATATCAAAAGTAAAAAGTTCCTCTTCAAAGTTTCCCTTCTTGTTAAAGAATAAATCATAAGTGTTAGAAATAATAGTTTCTTTTAAAGACTTTCTTCAAAGCCTTCTTATATTTTCTTAATAACTCTTTGTTAAGCCCTACCCTATGTAGCTGTTAGACATAAGGGAATAAGTACATTCTATGTCCTTGTACTTTAACCAAGATGTCTGTGCTAGACATGCTCACAGTCATGTCCCAGCTTACAGTCTATGCCCCTTCCCTATTTAGAAATATTATTACTTCTCTAAGTCTTTTCATAAGCAATTTCCTCTTTTCCTTTGTTCTTTATTGCCTTTACCTATTTAAGAAAGTTTTAAATTATTAACCAGTCGAATTTAGTTTAGATTGTGCAGTCTGGCTCCAGCCAATGGAGACAGGACACGCTAGCAGGGACAAGCTGCGTAAGGGATAAAAATTGCTTCCCTCCTTTGTTCAGGTGTGCTCTCACCATTGTTCCATCTGCGAGGAGCACCCTTTCCGCAGAAAGTAAAATTGCCTTGCTGAGAAAAACTTTTTTGTCTGAATGCTGATTTTTCCTTGTGGTACTGAGGAACAAGCATTCTATTTCTAAGTAAACATTTTACTTATAACAACAAGGCCCCTGGAGTCTGGAGCGGAGGTGTCTGCTGGCCTTCAGCAGCCTGCAACCTGTATTGGGAAGAGGGTGGGTAGCCCCCAGCGGGGGTGCTCATAGTGACTTCTGCACCCCCTCCCTGCCACTGTCTCTCAATTCCTGAACTCTACTCTTCTGCCCCTCCCTAGGACAGTACAGGAAGAACCTCCTCAACATCCAGACTGCTGCAGAGGATTTAGGATGGATCAACAGACTAGAAATGTCTCCCCATCAGAATGATGTAAAATACTGGAAAATTGCAAAATCTTACTTGCACAGGCAGGAGAGTTTCTCCTGAACCCCTGTTTCTACCCCAGGCTCAAATTAAATTGTTAAACAGACTTTTATATGTATGAGATGTTATTCCCAATTAAAAAACCTACATCAGATAACTCACAGTAAGACAAGTGAAAACATTCATCTGCTGTCCATCTTTGTGTCTTCAGTGAACCCAATATAAATAACAAGCTTCAGCACAGAAAGCGTTAGGCATTTATATTAGTTATCTCCAGGCGAAGACTTGGGAAATATGAAGCAAGCCACACTGGTGAGCCCAGATAGTGAATTGCTGCATCGTCTGTTCTTCTCCCCATATCACGTCACAATTAGCATTGAGTTTTTTTCACTCACATCATCACAATTATGTTTAAAATGGTGCACAGTGCAGAGTGGGCACTGGATGAATGGTTCTTGAATAGGTAAGTTTTCCCAGCTTGAGACACTGGCTCATGCTTCAGCTCTGATGCTGTGGAACCATGTGACTGGGGCAAACGATGCCACTTCTCTCAACCTTAGTATTTCTATTTATAAAATTAAAGGGGAAAATGTGAAGAATAAAATGATTCCAGGGTGTGGCAGAGTCTACTGGTTATACCTCAATGACCATTCCTTGCATCTTCCGTCGTCTAAAATATTTAGCTAGGTACATTACTATTTAGAACACAAACTACGTTCTCCAGTGTTCCGTTTAGCTATGTGTGGTGAAGCAACCAGTTTCTGACTGGTTGCTAATAGGTCATGAAGAAAAAACAGCACCCTTAACAAAAAGGGTTATGTGTGGTTTCCACTGAGGTTGTAAAATGCTATAAAAAACATCATTCCTATACTGACAACAAGCAAAACCTAAATAATCTACAAAATCATACTGGATTTCCTTAAAGCCATTAGAGAGCTGGGGTTTCATGGTGCCTCCAAGGAGAGATGGGGAGGGAGCAACTGGCTTAACTTGGGCAGGGAGTGGGGGCAACACAAGGCTTCTACAAATGCTGTTAGGAAGATTACTTCCAAAATGTTTAGCAAGTTTCTACAGCCTGTATATGTATGTTGTATCCAGTGAGTATAGAATCCTAGTAGGCACAGATACATGGGCAACCATTTTCAGAGGTTTCTCTGTGGAGCTTGCTGTATACTCAAAAGAAATATTGGAGCTAGGATGAGAGTGGAGAAAGCTCCCTTCTGTGGCACCAGCCTGGGTGTAGGGTACAGTTGTCACTGTAGAAAATGGATAGAGCCTTCCTAGATCTTTCTCTCCAATCTCACCCATGGAGCAAAAATCCGAAACAATTGAGGGCATTGGGGATGGGACAACAAATCATGCTGCCTCCAGGCCTCAGACAGAGACCCTGCCTCAGGCCGCAGACAGAGACCCACTGTGACTAGACAAAGGGAACAGAGAAACACCCTCCCGGGGGACAGCCAGAAATACCCAAGGCCCAGATGGTAAGAGATGCTTTCTGTTGAGGGAGGGCTGGAAACTCCCACACAAGAAACACCAAAACAAGAAAACAGAGCTTGGACGCGGCTGGAGGGGGAGCAGGAGCACTAGGTGAGCCTGTCCCTTGAGTCTCAGTGACACAGAGCCCACCTAATACTTGTGCTAACCCAGGACAGCAGAGAATGTCCCAGCCCTCGTCATGAAGTTAGCAGGCATCGACAAGTCAAAACAGAACCCATGGGAGAGGGGCAAGCTGGTATAGAGAGACCCTGTCTGAGGCACAGCCTCATAAATACAGCCTAAAGCAGAGCGTGAAGCAAGAACATTGAGAAAAATTCTCCATTGACTCAATCCCTACTGTAGACACAGGTAACACTAGCAGAATTTGAAGCTTTATGGTACACTGAGAGTAACCACAGAATAGAGACATTTAAACGCAGCTCACTGTCTAGAATCATTTACCTCCTATCCCAAATAAAGGCTTAAAGAAGAGACATATGCCCAATTCAGGTACAAGTACTGTTACCTCAATTTCTATTATCTATCCCATGTCTAACTTTTTTTTTTTTTTTTGAATGAGACAGTCTCACTCTGTCACCTGGACTGGACTGCAATGGCATGATCTCAGCTCACTGCAGCCTCTGCCTCCCGGGCTCAAACAAGTCTCCCACCTCAGTCTTCAAGTAACTGGGACCACAGGCACACACCACCATGCCCAGCTAGTTTTTTTGTGTTTTTGGTGGTGACAGAATTGTGCTGTGTTGCCCAGGCTGGTCTCAAACCCCTGAGCTCAACTAATCCACTTGTTTCAGCCTCCCAAAGTGCTGGGATTACAGGCATGAGCCACTGTGCCTGGTCCTCATGTCTAACTTCCAACCAAAGATTACAAAACACAAGAAAAGGCAAGGAAAAAAATCCAACGTCAAGAAACAACATGATAAACCCAGACTCAGATATCACACATGTTGAAACTGTAAGTCAGTGAATGTAAAATAATTTTGATTAATGTATTAAAGGTTTCAATGGAAAATATGAAGAATATGAATGAATATAGTAAATTTCAGCAGAGAGATGGAAATGACCACAGAAGATGAAATGCTCATGTGAGAGAAAAATCTCAGCAAAGGAGCTGTAGAATGCTTTCCCCAGACTGTCTGTTTGACACACAGGTAAGGAGACAAGAATAAGTAATCATGGAGATAGGTCAGTAGACCTGTCTCCATGGGAAACAGCTAAACCTGAAAGAGCAGGGACAAATTTTTAAATCTTCATTTCTCCAAGTAAGTTCTCAGCACACTCTAAAATGAGAGATGTTCTGTCCTATTTTGGACTGTGCTAGAGAGAATTGAGGATGTGATTTAAGGTAATTAGGGATGGACCAGGAAGGAAAGATCCCGTAGTGAAAAGTGGGAGTGTGCCTTTGATCTAAATGCTGGCTCTGCCACTTGCTAGCTGCAGGCATCGGGCCTGGTTTTCTTTGTCTGAAAAAGGAAAAAGATCATAGTATAAATCTTACTGGGATGTTGTGAGAATTAAAAGACAGATCACAATTGTCCCTAATACAGTTTTTGGCACATAGTAGATGCCCAAGACATGGTGGCTATTCTTTTTCAGCAGGGATTTCTCCTGTCTGTCTCCTTTTGTTTCAAATTTGACAAAACTTTGTAAATAACCAGGAGCCACAATCGAAATATTCTAGAGAATAGAAACAGAAGAGACAGAGGTCTCCTGAGGTAAGAAAGAAATATGGAAAGCCAACGAAATGTTTAGAATTATAATAATCACAATAATGACAGTTATCATTTACTGAGTACTTGCTGTGTTCCAGCCAGGCTTGGTGCTAACCTCTGTATATTTAGTAACTCGTCCGTCGGCTCTATGTGACATGTCCTATAATCATTCCTAGAGGAGGAAACTGACCTTAACAGAGATGAAAAGACTTTTTTTTTTGAGATGGATTCTCTGTCATCCAGGCTGGAGTACAGTGGCATGATCTCGGCTCACTGCAACCTCCGCCTCCTGGGTTCATGCCATTCTCCTGCTTCAGCCTCCTGAATAGCTGGGATTATAGGCACCTGCCACCACGCTGGGCTAATTTCCGTATTTTTACTACAGACGAGATTTCACCATGTTGGCTGGGCTGGTCTTGAACTCCTGACCTCAGGTGATCAGCCCAGCTCAGCCTCCCAAAGTGCTGGGATTATAGGCATGAAACTCTGTGCCTGATGAAAAGATTTTATCAAGGCCACACATCCAGGGAAAGGAGAGCCAGGGCTCCACCACTGCTGCCTGACCAGGCTCTGCCCAGCTACCCACGAAGTGATAACCTCTCCTAGGGAAACGCAAGTTGACTTAAAGAGCCATCCAGGGAGGCTGAGGCGGAAGTGCACAAGCAGCAGGGTGGAGCTACAGTAGGTGCAGGGCTCTCAGGACCCACAGTGGGGCTGAAACAGAAGAGAAGAGAGACAAAGTGTCCTCCACTATTGACAATGATAAGGAACACTTCAAGAACATGTCTTTCTATGACAGCCTTCCTTGAAAGAAGAAATTCCTGTCTGGAAAACATAATAAAAAGAGGATTAAAGGTAAGTTGAGGGAAATGTTGCATCTTGATGTTTACCGATAAACAAGTTTTCGTGGGGCTGACACAGCAGCAAGGTCCAGGATTATACACCCAGACAGTTTATGAGCGCCTCTTTCCATCCAGAATCCTCAAAAGTGTATAATTCAAATTCAGTGACTTAACGGATGGTGAATAAATACAGACCTAGAACTCAGAGCCCAGTGGAAGCCTGCTAAGAACTAGAGAGATGCAGATGAAATTGTTTTGCTTTTCATCAGCTCCCATTGTGACTTGTTTCTTTTTCAGACAGAGTCTCACTCTGTCACCCAGACTGGAGTGCAGTGGCACAATCTCAACTCACTGCAGCCTCCACCTCCTGGGCTCAAGCAATTCTCCAGCCTCAGCCTCCCAAGTAGCTGGGATTTACAGGCATGCGCCCTGCACCCAGCTAATTTTTGTATTTTTAGTAGAGACAGGGTCTCACCATGTTGCCCAGGTTGGTCTTGAACTCCTGACCTCAGGTGATCCAACCGCCTCAACATCTCAAAGTGCTGGGATTACAGGTGTGAGCCACCGTGCCCAGCCTCCCATTGTGACTTCCCACGTACGGGTCCTACACCTGACGTGCTGGGCGAGGATTACTCCCTGAGGAAAACAGGTCTTCTGCTTGGGTGCGAGCCCTGGGACACTTCAGGGCCCTATGACCCCACAGCCTCCCAGGAGAGGAGCTGAGCTGGGGGCTGGTGGTGTCAGCAAAAACAAACATATTGTTCTCATGGGAAGCTTTGGTGGATCAAACGCGATCATCAGACCCATCTCCAAAATCATCCTTGAGGCTCACGTCTTCTTGCTGCTTTTCCACTGGAATTCAAACTTTTAAAGCACAGGAATAAATTGTGGACAGAGAATTCCTTTTTTATAAGTCCTGAGAGCATAGCAAGGCACATCTTCTGGAGATGTAACAGTGCACAGCCGCAGCAGCTCTAGGGGCCAAGATCCCTCAGACCCTGCAGCAAAGGGCACTGTGCTCTGCCTGGATTCCCTGGGCACCTGGGTGAGCCCCCCCTTGGTCTCCCCCCCGAGTGGGCCTCACACCCCATCCCTGTCCAGGCACAGACTGTGTGTGAGGGACGCCCGGACATCCTGGCCGGCATCAGTGTCAGGGACAGTCCTGGTGGTCCTCAGTGAGGAGCCCAGAGGGGCAGAAGGTGGTGAGAGAGAAGAAGAGCAGCAGGATGGGGTGGCGGGGATGGGTGAATTCTCAGGTCTGCCATTGACACAGCCACGCATCATGGGCCTTGGATGCCTCCGTCCATTCTCAGGTCTGCCACTGACACAGCCACGCATCACGGGCCTTGGATGCCTCCGTCCATGCTGCCATTTCCACTGGCCTTTCCCACAGGAGAGCCTGGGAGCCTGTGTGACTGTGAGAAGGGGTTGTGTCTGGTGGGTGAACTCCGAGCACGCTGGGGAAGCTGCACCCTTGTCTTCTTTCACCTGCAGCCAGGACATTTTCTGAGGCCTCTGAGGCTGCTGGCCAGGCCCGGAGGTTTCTGCAGAGCAGGGCAGAGAGTGTCTGGCTCAGGTGAGAAAGGGGCTGTCAGGCAGGGGGCCAGCAGCCCTGAGTCTGGAGATGAGGATTCAGGAGCCCACCTGTGGCTCAGCTCAGAGCTGAGAGGAGAAACAGAGGAGGAACAGTGGCCTCCTCCAACCCAGCTCATGCAGAAATGCATTGGAATGTCAGGAAATTGTGTGTATTTAATTTACTTTACCTGTTTCCTAGAGAGCCCAACGTAGTGACTCAGGTGCTTGTTTACATTGGCTGATTGCCCGGACTTTGGAAATGCAATTATCCCCCACCACCCCCTCAGCCACTTTCTCCAGGGGACTAGGAGGGACTGAGTGGTGCAGCCTCTGTGAAATGCTTGGGCCAGGAGAAAGCAATTCCAAAGGGGCTGTGAGAGCTGAGCAGGGAAGGTGTGGCTGGGCAGAGCCCATCAGGGCTTGTTACTGGAAATAGAGGGAACAAATGCCAGGCAGACAAAATGACACAGGACCGGTGACCACAGGCCTCTGTGGCTTCAGCAAATGTAGCTGCTTCCATTTGGCGGCAGACAGAGGCTGAACGCATGTCTGTGACCAGAAATGAACCTGCCCCTTGGTGTCCATGACAACAGCCCCTCAAAAGCATCTCTGAACTAATCCTACCTGGCCCAGGCGTGGCTGTGGTGAGACATGTGTGACATGAGGGTGCCCCACACTGGGACAGTCCCTTTGTTAAATCACAGAAGATGAATTAAGACAACAACATGCCTGGAGCTGCCCTGGGGACACGGAGGAATTAAGGATGAAAGTCGCCAGAGCCAGGTTGGAGAAATTAATTTCAGTTTGTGTGACCACACGGTCAGGAGGTCTCATTAAAGCTGAATGGAAATTAAATCCTGACATTCCAGGAGGGCAGTAAAGCACCTAATGAGAAAGAGGAGACACACACAGCCATGCGGCACTAACAGGAGCTGCAGGTAACCAGCTGCAGGGCAGTGTGGCCTGGGTCCTAGACCAGTGGACAGCTCTGCCAGGCAGCTCCTCCTGGCTGACTAAAGTCCCAGCCTTGCCCAGTCTGTGCCACCTGTCCTGACTCATGTCTCACTGCTTAACAAACCATCCAAAAAATGCTGTCACTTCAAACAAAATCAATAATCCATTATTTCTCACAATTCTTTGATCAGGATCTCTGGCAGGGCCCAGCTGGGTGGCTCTTCTGCCGTGGAGTTGCCTGGGTTCACTTCCTCACTTGCATCCTGCTGGGGACTGGGCTGAGCTGGAAGGTTCTGGAAGGATTTTATGCACCTGCCAGCATTGTTTTCAGGATGATTAAAAACAGCCCGTCTAATCCATCATCAAGACCTCAGCAGTTACCATGGAGACCACTTTATTACCATAAAGGGAAGCATCTGTCAAACCAGCGAAGGCTGTCAGGCGTTGACTTCTTCTCCGTCTGAGAGATGGCTCTGATCCTCAGGGCTGGGCTGTCTCTTCATGAAGTGGGAGCGGCCGCACCTCAGTGATGGATCAGGATCACCCCACACCTGAACCTGAGGCTTTAATTAAACTTCTCAAATCTCCACCCTGCGCCACCCTCTGCCCTTCACTGTCCTTGGGCTCAGCTGGGACGAAGGGAGATTTGAGACACTGAAAAACACAGTGTTTGATTTGCTAATTCCCAAGAAAAGGGAGTCGAGAGAAATTTATGTTCAGGGCTTTAGGAAATGTGGGTGTTGGCTCCGTCCTAATGCCTGAAACTCACTGTGCCCCTGAGGGAGCAGCAGGTTTCCTCCTGCGAATGACTGAGATCCCTCAACTAAACTCCACCCGGGAAACCTGTGTCCACGTGAGGCAGGCGAGAGAACAACAGCTCAGAGACCCAGCAGAAGCCCCTGCTGACCTTGGGGTGTCCTCTAGCACCGGACAGAGACACACCAGGAGGACCACGTGGCACTGCCAGCCCAGACTTAAAACATGGAACTAATCCCCAATAGGCAAAAAGTGGGAGATTTCCATGAATTCATCTGTTCACACATCATTTATCCCCCCCTCACTCTGAGGTGGACACTGCCGTGGGTGCTGGGGAAAGATACTCGGGAACAAAGACCCTACCCGTGTGCAGACCCCCTTCGTGGGCCCATGTTCAAGCCAGATCCCTGACTGGATCCAACAGCCTGGGCAGCTGGCACGGGGCTCTCCTTGCTGGAGCATCTGTGGGTGGAGCTGCTGCTTCCCTTCAGGTGGGGACTGCACCCTCTTGGCGCCACCGTCCCCACCACGCCCTGTCGCTCCCACGCTGGGGGTGATGCCACTTGCTGTTTGTCACCACATTGGGTGACGCTTCCTCAGAATGGACCAACAGAGAAAGGGAAGGTTTTTTTTTTTTTTTTTCTGTCTTGTTTTGTTTTATGTTTATCAAAAATAGGAAAACAGAAGATAGACCATAAGTGTTTCCAGAACCCCTGGACAAACATTTCCGCACAGTTGTGGAAAATTCACGATTGAAAGTCGAAACTCCGAGAGCAGGTTGGCCTGGGCTCTCCCTCAGCCTCCTCGTCCTGGCTGGAGGATCGAGCAGCTTCCTGTGTCTCAGACCCTCAGGTTCCTCGTCTGTGAGTGGCGATGAGACCAGCACCTGCCACTTCTGGCTCTTTTTTAAAATCTATTTTAATAGAGATGGGGCCTCACTCTGTTGCCCAGGCTGGTCTCACACTCCTGGGCTCAAGCGATCCACCCACCTCGGCCTCCCAAAGTGCTGGGATTACAGGGGTGAGTCACTGCATCCGGCCCCTTTTCTGGCTCTTACGAGGGTTGAGGGAGCCCGTACACCTGAAGAACATAGATTGTTAAGTTTTCTCCTCCTCATTATCATTTTAACATGCAAATAAAACCCCATCCTGGCCCCTGGTGGTGGTTGATTTTTCAACCCCTGTGGGTGGGCTTTGGGCTCAGTGCTTTGGGCAGACGAAGCCTTAGCTAGTTGTGAATAACATCATTTTGTCTTCATTTCACATTCAAGCCACCTTCTGTTTATGGTAAGTGAGAATGATTTTCTGCTTATGGTGGTGAAATATGTTTCCTCTTTAGAGGAATTTAGTGAAGTGAAAGTGAGATGATTTAAAGAAAACAATGGCATAAGTAATGTGTATGGAACATGAAAGGTGGGAAGTGAAGACTGGAGTTTGGGAAGCCAAGAACGAGTCCAATTTCCTCATTTTACAAGTGAGGAAACTGAGGCCTGGGGAAGGGACAGGACTCACCCAGGGCCACAGTACGAGGCTAAGGCAGAGGCAAGACCAGAATCCAGGTTGCTCTCCCCAGACTCAGTGTGTGGCTGGCCACTACTGATGGCTCACCCACCAGGGACAGCAGGAGGAGGAAGTGAGGAGGAGGAGTTGGGGTGGAGGAGCAAGAGGAAGAGGAGGAGGGTGAGGAGGAGGAGAAAGGAGGAGGAGGAAGAGGAGGAGGGTGAGGAGAAGGAGGAAGAAGAGGAGGAGGAAGAGCAATAGGAAGAGGAGGAGAAGGAGGACGAGGGGAGGAGGAGAAGCTGTGTGACATCTGTGGATAATGAGGCCCCGGAATGGCCTCGTCCTCTGGGGAAGGCCCATGGGATCCTCTCGGGGCCCATTTGTCTCTGCTGGGCCCATGAAGGGGGGTCTGCACGTGGGCTGGCTCTTCGTTTCCCCAGTGGCTCTCACACAACAATGGCAGGTTTCAGTAGCTGCGTCAGAGCCTGCGTGCCCTGAAAACACGTTTGCAGGTCTCACAGGCTCTGGGTCTTGACGGAAGATGTTTGCTGGCCCAGCTCTTCCCTGTGGGGCCCTAGCATCACCTGTGTCCTTGCTCCCCCATCCTGAACAGTGACTGCTGGGCAAAGGCCACACCAGAGCCGGCTTTTCCCCATCACAGATCAGCTGACGGGGCTTCTGTGGGCCTACTTCCGGCTCCCTGTTTCATCCCAGGGGTCTGTTTGTCTGTTCTTGCACTGACACCACGCTGTGGTGATTACTGTCGTTTTAAGGTAAGACTTGAAGTCAGGTATGTGGGTTCTCCAACTCTGTTCTTCCTCATGGCGTTGGCTGTTCAAGGACTTTTGCCTTTCCATAAAACGTTAGACTTGGTTGACATAATCTGCAGAATGCCTTCCTGAGATTGGCTGGGATTGCAGTGAATCACTGCTTGGTTTTAATATCCAAAATTCACAGAATGTGCAGATGTCTCCTTGAAAAAATGGCTGATTACATAAGAATGAATCCAACGCCCACTAACAAATCTTAATATACATGTGAAAACACGATATCCAGGAACAAATCAAGTGACTTCCAAATACACTTGTGGTGATCACGTAGACCTGTGTTGAAAAGTGCACCAGATGTCAGCAGGGACGGAGGGTTGCTCACCCACACTGATGCGAGCTGCTGAGCAGGGGGCTCCATCCGCACACAGGTGGTGGTCAGCTGACAACTGTGTTGATCGTTTATTTGCCGATCACGAAGGGACCCTGTCAGTATTATGCACCCTGACATGATAGTTGGACCTTCCTATGTAAGCATTTTACTGTCTTTTAACTGTTTTAGGGGATTGATCAGAAATTTTAGGACGAAGCATCGTAATTTTTTCCATTTAAAATGAAAATATGTCCTTGGTTGGTGGTTTCATGAAGCGATTCTGACTTTTTGCAACAGGATCCTGGTGATAAGAGAAAGCTCCCTGTCGTCTCACCGGTTCTGATGGGTCAGACCTGGACTCGAGGAATGGAGGGGCGGGGTTCGTTCCTCCAAAACCACAGGAACTGAGGCGTCAGGGGGGTCCGACTGATTACCCAAAAGAACACTGGGGTTGATTTAGCAACAGAATGGGAAATGGATACTGAAAAGCAAAATAACAGCTTTTAGAAAAAAATTCTCTATCCAAGAGCTAAATATGTGACACATCAATGTGTTCAATGTACTTAAATAGTGGGTTATACATAAGACATCTGTGCACAGAAAGGAAGGCAGGAGAGGTCTGAGCACCTCCCGCCACCTCTCCCCTCCCAGCTCAGGAGAGCTGCCGATGGCTGCAGCCAGCCTGGCCCCCCAACTCCCGCCCTCACCTGCCCCTCAGTGATAAGAGGCCCCAGGCTTTCTCCCTCTCCAACTGTTTCCTCTCCTCTAGCTGCCTCTCTCCAGCCCACAAACACGCCCGGGGCACATTAGTGTTGAAAAGAGCTGTCCTCACCCCTAACACATCCGGTGTTTCTCTGCTGTCCTCACCCCTAAGCTACAGGCTACACCTTGTTTTCCACCCACAGAGACTCTTCTAGGGAAAGTAGTGCACAGGATAAGCTTTTAACAGATTATCTGAAGTGTTTTTGTAGGAGTGTTTCCTGTGACCATGTGGCCCGCCCATCCAGAGTGATCCGTGTCCTGGGGCTCAGGGCAGACACAGAGGGGTCCTCCCTGCCCGCAGTCCCCCCTCCTCCTGATGGAGCAGGCCCATTTGCTGGGAGCACTCCCCACAGGGTCATACTTACAGGAAGAATCCTTCCTGCTTATCTGAAATTCAAACCTGCCTGCCACCCTGGACATTTATTTGCTGGAGGGATCAGTTGGGTTTCCAGGGGCACTTTGCTCCCCTGGTGCCTGTGAGGAGGTTTCCCCTTTCGGAAGAGGCCTCTGTAACCAGCGCTCCGCTTCCCAGGGTCTCCTCACAGCTCAGGGTCTGAGTGGTCCCTGTGGTCTGCAGGGCGGGCTGTTCTCTGTCCCTCCAGCAGGTACAGCGGCTGCAGTTGGGGCCGAAGGCAGGCCGGATCCTACCAGGTAGAGGCCAGAGCTGGGTCGTGCAGTTCTTTCTGCTCTTGTCCTGAGACCCTGATGTCAGCTCTGGAAAGAGGGGCCTTCTTGCCTCGGCCTCTCCTTGGGGCACAGGCCTCCCTCCCCACCCACCCCAGCAGTGAGGAGCCAGAGCTGTAGGGACACCTGCTTCCCACACAGGCTGGCCTCACAGCCTGGCCCTGAGAATGCTGATTTGCCCTGTTGGCCAAAAGTGCAGAATGGCCGGTGTGTTAGTCTATTTTCACACTGCTAATAAAGACATACCCGAGACTGGGAAGAAAAGGAGGTTTAATTTGACATTCAGGTCCATATGACTGGGGAGGTCTCACAATCACAGTGGAGGGCGAAAGCCACTTCTTTCACGGTGGTGGCAAGAGAGAATGAGGAAGAAACAAAAGGAGAAACCCCTGATAAACCCATCAGATCTCGTGAGACTTACTCACTATCATAAGAATAGCACAGGAGAGACTGCCCCCCATGATTCAATTACTTCTCCCGAGTCCCTCCCACAACACGTGGGAACTCTGTGAGATACGATTTAAGTTGAGATTTGAGTGGGGACACAGACAAACCATACCACCTGGGTTTGATCTTGGCACTGAGGGTCTCTGTGAGCTTGAACTCCTCTCCCCAGGAGGGGATGGGCATGGCTGCTGCGTTTCACGGTCATGGCAGGCTGATGGAACCGGTTTAACAACTGGCTCGTAAAACCCCTGAAAATGTGAGAGTCGGCTCCCACAAGCTGCTGTGGGACAGCTGCAGCTCCCTGATAACCTTCTAGGACCTGCCTCAGTTGGGGAGGAGAGGAATCCCGACCCCAAGGGACCTGGACACCAGGGAGGCTCCACTCAGAGCCTCTGGCCCTCACCATCCCAGGACCCCTCTTGGGCTTCTGTGTTCTCTCTCCAGGGCTGGCTCCTGACACTCCTCTTTGGACAACTGTCCTTAGGCCACTGAGCCCGACTGGCCCCATCGCAGTGAGCTGGAGTGGCCTGGGGGCCGGCCTTGCTGAAGCCGCCTCCTCCCAGCTTGTGGGAGATGATTTCAGTGTTCACAGTTTTCAGGAATTATGTAAACCAGGTATGACACGGGCTTAACATCAGTCACGGCGAAATTATTCACACCCCAGGAACCTGGCAGGGGCTCTGCTGCTGCTGACCCCAGGAGCAAGTTGTTCCACACTCAGCAGCTCGCCCTGTCTCATCCTCCCCACCCAGCGAGGCCTTGACCAGTGACGGGGTGTGGGAGCCTCCAACAGGGCGGCTGAGGCAGGTTCACGCTCCAGGGCGCCCCTGCAGGACCACAAGGAAGTCATTGTGGTCAGGAGACCTGGTGCTGACGGCTTCACTTGTCCTGACCCCGTCCCTGTCCCGGCTCCCAGGCCCTCCCTTCCCGCGTCACCTGTTCCCGAGTCCTCATCCCAGGATCTGCTTCCGGGGACCAGGCCTGATAGGCTCCAAAGCTCTGCTCTTTTTCTTTTTTTTAGACAGGGTCTCACTTTGTCGCCCAGGCTGGAGTGCAGTGGTGTGATCTCAGCTCCCTGCACCTTCCACCTCCCGGGTTCAAGTGATTCTCCTGCCTCAGCCCCCTGAGGAGCTGGGATTACAGGCACGCACCACCATGCCTGGCTAATTTTTGTATTTTTAGTAGAGATGGAGTTTCACCATGTGTTGGTCAGGCTGGTCTTGAACCCCTGACCTCGTGATCTGCCCTCCTCGGCCTCCCAAAGTGCTGGGATTACAGGTGTGAGCCACCACGCCCGGCCCCAGAGCTCTGCTCTTAACCAGCGCCGCAGCTGAAGGAAAAGCAGGAGGCATCTGGCTGTTGATGATGATGACGTTTTCATTATTCTGTGTGGTTTGGGTTTATTTTCCCCAAGGAGCACAGTGCACAGAAAATAGAACATTTCAGAAATACCAACCAAGCTAAGCAATATGTTCACATGATATTTATTAAAACTATGATGAAACTGGTTCCACAAACAGTTGATAGAAGATGGGCTGTGTAAAACTGGTACTGGGAAAATGGGTTGTCTGTGTGGAGGAAAGTAAGACTGAATCTCTAACCAATACTGCAAACAAAGGTGGAGTCTAGATGGATTAAAAGCCTGAATATGAAAAGAGAGAAAACAGGAAAGCATATAGAGTCTTTGGGAGCCTGTGCCTGGGAATATTTTTTTAAACACATTTGGAAAGCATAAACCATAGAAAAATGGTTAGTTTTGTCACATCAGAACAAAGGATGCCTGCTTAATGAAGAAGATCATGAACAAAATTATTAGATACCTGGCAAAATGGGAAAAGAGATTTGCAAAGTTTAAAACTGGAAACTGACCAATGTGTCAAATATACAATGTAACTTTATTAATCAACAAGGAAACCAGGAGAAATCCCAAAGAGTGGACAGAGTGATGTGAGCAGCCAACACCCAGGACAGGAAATCCCAACAGGCCAAGATGCCACACCCAGGCTGTCTCCTTTCACTCCTGGCGGTGATTAGGAAGCTGGCGCTGCCCAGCCTGGGCAGGGAGGCAGGGACGCAGGGACGTCCTGCAGGTGGGGGTGGACGGAGGGTCCTGGACCCAGCGGTCCCACCTCACATAGACACCCAGGGAGGGGCTGACCCAGGCCCACAGATGACCTCTGAGCCTGTCTGTGGGGGCCGGGAGGGGCACAGGACCTGGGTGGGTGTCCCTGGGAGAACAGAGAGGAAAAGGAGCTGGACGCACACGGAGAAACATGCAGCAACGAGACAGAATGAGCTGGTGCACACGGAGCGATATGAGAGCATCTTTAAAACATGATTATTTGTAAAAGTTTAAAAATACACAGAACGAAATTAATCACATGAGACCATTGATGTTCGTGCCCAGAAACAGCAACGGACACTCTCCAAGAACACGTCCCAATAAAAAGATCGTCATTAAACACGGCTCAGTGATTTCCTAAGGGCAGGGAGGGGAATGGGAGGAGGAATGGGAAGGAAGGAAAATACATCATAAAGCCTGAAGCCTGAAGGAATCCACGCGCAGACAGATGATATGTGATGTGTCACGCACTGCGCAGTGGGGTTCGTTCAGCCCTGACTCTTGAGGGCCAGTCATGAAGAGGAGGAAAAGATGGACACAGTGAGGTAGGGGCTGTGAGACCCATGGAGACCTCAAAGGCTGGGCGTCAGGATGTGTGTGTCCTCCCTCCCCTGTTACAGGACAGTGTGACCCCACCCCCTGCGTGGCCCCGCCCCTCCTGCCTGGCCCCGCCCATGCCTGACCCAGCCCCCTCCAATCTGGCCCCACCCCTAGGGCCTGACCACACGTCCCCACCTTGGCCCCACCCCTGTGGTTTGACCTTGCCCCTCCATCCTGGCTTCCCCCAATGCTTGACACTGCTCCATGGTTAGACTATGCCCTTCATCCTGGACCCACCCTCTGTCTGGCTCCTCCCCTCATCCTGGCCCCATCCCCTATCTCCACACCCATGGCTTGGCTACTCTTGTCCATCCTATCTCTACTCCCTCTTTCTAGCCATTTGCTTCTCTGATCCCTCACCTCTACTCTGGCCCTGCCCTTATGGTTTAACCACACCTCTGACTAGCCCCTGTGGCTTGACCCCGCCCCTCCGTCCTGGCCCCACCCCCCATGACTTGACCACACCTCTCGTTCCTGGAGATCGACCCCGCCCCTCCACCCTGACCCCTCCCCTACAGCTTAACCAGGACCCCACCGTGGCCCCACCCCTGTGGTTTGACCCCGCCCCTCCAACCTGGCCCTGTCTCCTGGTTTCGCACCTGGCCCCATGGCTTCAGCACAGCACACCCGCAGAGGGCAGGAATGATCCCAAGGTGGGTGTAATGAGCTTTTGTCTGGTGGAGTCAAGCCCAGTGCTTTGGAAGCCCTTGGGTCTGCACAGGCCTGATCCTGGCGTCCAAGGCCCCTTCTCTAATCCAAACCCCGACTCCCTCGGGTGGTGAGCGGCCTGTGCTGGCTCTGGGCCCGGGACAGCTGTGCTCTGTCTATTCTCACCTTCCCCGGCTGTCCTGCCTCTGTGCACCTGTGTCAGCACCTGAGGAAGGGAGCGCACTTGGTCTGTGGGGAGGAGCCTGCAGGGATGGGGTCCCTCATAGCTCCCCTGCTGCACACACCCAGCCTGCCCAGTCTCCCCACCGGGAGCTCCCCTGAGCACCAGGACAGTGACACTCAGTGCACGAGGACCCCGCTGTGCAAACTGAGAATGGCGAAGGCGTTGAAGCCAGGCCAGCGGTGCCAGCAACTTTCTTCTGCATTTCTCATGTTGTTTCAATGTTGCCTCAGACAGGAAGATTGTCTAGAGCCAGGATAACGGGGCCGCCATTGGTAGACGTGGCCTTGAGAGGAGACTTCAGGTCCGCATATTTGAGGTCCCTGGACTGGAGGCCACTTCCCTTCTCCAGGCACCCGGGCTGGCGGCGGCCGAGGGAGCCACCAAGGGAGCCATGTGCCTTTCTGGCCTCGGTTTCTCTTTCTGTACAACAGGCTTCATGGAGCGCCCCTCCCAGGGCCCTGGGTTTATTTTCTACCTTTCATGGCTGCGTCCACGTTTACCCGTCCCTACTGCCACTGCCACCTCTTCCCAGGAGAACTGCAGTCCCCCAGCCCTGCTGCCTGTCACCCACCAGGCCATTCTCTGCAGGCGGCCAGAGTCACCTTTTACTACGTTCACTGAATGGTCACTTGCTCCCCAAAAATCCCCTCTGTGGCTGTGTGTTAGCCCCAACCTGAACCACAGGATGTGGCCAGAAGGGAGGCCTGGCCCTCCACCCCACAGGAGAGCAGAAAACACAGAGGGAGGGCAAGGACTGGTAGAGGGACTGGAAAGAGGGGACAAGGAGGAGGGAGCAGGTTGGAGGGCGCAGGTTGGAGGGCGCAAGGAGAAGGGGGCAGAGAGGAGGGGTCAGGGAGGAGGAACAGGGAAGACAGGTGGGGAGGAGAACGTAGGTTGAAGGGCACAGGGAGGAGGAGCAGGGAGGAGAGGCCTCATGGGCAGTGGGCACAGGGAAGCGCTGTAACCTCTTCCAGCCTGGGGCAAGGGGAAGGAAAGTGGGCAGGGCTCAGGAGTCCCCTCAACTGCTGGACCAGGGAGGGACCCACCTCCCACCCAGCGAGGTCCACCTTGGCTGGGGACAGATAGTAGGGCAGGAGCTCCACCAGGGTTGGGACCACATGGAGGCACTACAGCGGGAGCTGGGGGCTGGGGAGTGCCCTCCTCTCAGGCTCCTCCCACCTTGGGTTCCTACCCACTCCTGCTGTCAGAACCTGGCCATCTTCTGCCCAGGAGCCTCAGGCTCTCTTTACAGGGCAGAGCAGGGGTGGTGTGGCTGAGTCAGCAGGATACACACACACTCACATACTAAAACACACACGCTCACACACTCATGCACACGTGCACACACACTCATGCACACACACCTTACAGAACACACACACACTCACACAGCCATTTATATACTCACTCACATGCACTCACACCCTCACATTCAGCCCGGAGGCAGACAGGGTCTGGCAGGCTGACAATAGAAAACCCAAATTCTACCAAGATATGGAAAGAGGTTTATTCTGAGCCAGTGTGCATGCCCACAGCCCAGAGAACACAGGCTGGGGAGTTTCTGGGAGTGCCCCAGGGGCTGGTTACAGCTGGTTTCATGCATTGCAGAGAGACAGGGCCTGCAGGTACAATCACGAATCCATGCAGGGAAGGGATGCGCTGGCTCAGCCCGCAAAGGCGGGACCTCGGGAGGCGGGGGCTTACCAGTCACCGGTGGGTTTCCAGGATTCTTTAGCTCTGAGTTGGCTGAGAGAGCCAAGCTTTGTCTGAAGTCTTGGAGTCCGGGGAAGGGGTGCTGGGGTTAAGAGGAGGGGTCTGCTGTCTGTTCCATGAGCTGCACCACAGTCAGGCTGGAAGGTGAGCCCCATTATACAGGTGAATAGAAAAACCCATTTCATGAGATTCTGTGGTTTGTAAGATGTGACTCCCCAGGACTCTTAGGAAAGAATTGGGCAAGAGAAAGAGCGGGCAGAGTTCAGTCCTCAGGGGACTGACCCTTGAGCCTGGGGTCCATCTCCCCCAACCTTCTCCCAGCCCTGCTGGACCTCATTAATCCCAGGACACCGCAGCCTCCCCACGGGCCCTGACCCCTGTGCCCTCTGCCAGCGAGGCTCCCTCCGTGTCCTGGCCGGTCCTGCTCACCCTGCCCCTCTCTGCCCAGCCCCTCCCCAGCGGGGTGTCCCCACCCACATCCCCAGGCCTCGGCCCCTCCCCCACCCACATCCCCAGGGCTCGGCCCCTCCTCCACCCACTCAGCACTGCAGGACTGCGTGGCGTCCCGTTCAGCTCCGTCCCAGACACAGGACCCTGTGCTCAGAGACTGCCCAGCCCTGCCTCGCACACAGTAGGCGCTCATTAAATGACTGCGGAGGGATAGTGGCCTGGAGAGGAGTCTGGGTGTGGCCAGAGGGTCTCAGCATCTCCATCCCACGCTGGAGGGTTTCCTGCAGGAGGGTGCACTGGCCCCACAGGGAGCGCCTGTCCTAATAGAATAGAATAGAAGGAGGGCTCCGCTTCCGGGCTCCAGAACGCTTAGGAGCCTGAGCTGGGGCTGCCTGCAGGACCGTCCACACTGGAGATGGCACAGCTCTGTGCCAGCCACACAGGGGACCCTGTGCTGAGCCAAGGAAGCCAGCACTTCTCTCTTGAAGAGCTGGGGCTGTAGGAAAAGGGGGGCTGCAGGCCGAAAGCTTCTGTGACACTGAGCACACAGTGGGGAGGGGGGGCGTCCCTAGGGTACCAGGAGGGAGAACCATGGCCCAGGAGTCACCGCCCACCCCACCCGGCCCCACCTGGCTGTCCACCAGGCCCCTGGCTCTTCCCCAGACCCACACTGCCCTGGGCCATTCTCCCAGGTCCCTACCCCTGCCCTGGGCCAGGCCACCGTCCCTGATCACTACGTTGACTGCAAGGGCCCTGCCTCTACAGATGCCAAACATGATCCCATTACATGGCAGGACCGAATTCAAACACGGCTCTTGGAACTGAGAGACCTGCACAGGACTCCGTGGGGACTGAGATGCGGTGGAGATCCTGTCACCCTGGAGGGAGGGAAGGAGGAAGGGAAGAGAGGAGGGAGGGAGGAAGAGAAGAGAGGAGGGAGGGAGGAAGGGAAGAGAGGAGGGAGGGAGGGAGGGCACTGCCAGAATTCTCATTTCACACCTTTATGTTCATCCTGAGATAGGAACGAAGTCCTTGTTTATGAGGCAGAACCACACACCATATGTGGACTCTGTCCTAATGCTGGCACAGAGGGCAAATTGCTTGGTCAAAATTGCCCTTACAAATCACCCCAAAACACAATGCCCAATGGTTCTGCAAAATATATACAGAACAAAACATATACAGGATGCAGAATACAGACTAAAATGAACAGTGGGTGATAAATACTGTATATGTTCAATTTAATTTGGCATTCAATTTGAATTATTTCTCTCATTTTGTCTTGCGAAATACATATCTTGGAATTCCTATAACTCAGGTGTGTATATGTTGAGAATCCAAAGTTGCTGAATCATGGAATGGCCAATTAGAGCCCAGGCTCCCTGAACAGCACTGGGCAGCCTCTGCCTCGCAGGTGCGGAGTCTCACATCAGCAGAACCAGAAAATCAATAACCACACGCCTCGCAGCTCCACAGTGAGGGCCGCTGGGAGCTGAGGGGCCTCCTGGGCCAGGCCCTGCTCTGAGCACCTTCCACGCAGGACTCAGTCAGCCCAGCAGCCCCGGGAGGTGAGCTGGCTGCTGTCCTCATTTTATAGAGGAAGAAACAGAGACATTAAGGAACCTGTCCCAGGGAACACAGGAGTGAGAGGGGAGTGGGGAGGGGCCTGTGTGGTTTGGATTCCTGCTCTGAACTGGCCACACTTGTGTTCAGTCCCCCACGAGTCATCTGTGCATGGTTCCTCTCGGTAGCCTCAGTGACACACAATTCATGAGTGAATGAATGAGTGAATGAATGAATAAATGAATGAATCAAAGAACAAACCAACAGGTGTGGGTCACTGTCCCCAAGTGATGCTCTTTGAGCCAAAAAGCTCAACCTACTCGGCCAGGGTGGTCAGGGGAACGTTCACTGCTCAAAGAATCCCCTGACTCTGCCAAAGACCCCCTGTGCCTACAGAAGCCATGCCCAGGAGCCCCTCTTAAGGTTCACAGTGGCTGAGTTTCCCCAGGTCACTGACTCCCACGCGGCCCTGGGCCCATCTTAGGCCATGGTGGGACCAGGACCTGAGGGCACTGGGACAGCCCGGGAAGCCAGGCCTTGGTGGGTGGAGAGGCCACCGCCCCGGGCTCTGCTCAGAGGCCCCTCAGCCTCCCTGGCTGTGTCCAGCAGGCTGACCCTCGGGGTCCGGGCTCCGAGTCCACTAGCTCCTGCCTGGGTTTGGCCAATGGAGGGCACAGGCAGGAGCAGGAGGAAAGGAGGGGGCATAGGGTGGGTCCCATGCCCTGAGGTTTCCCACTGCGTCCTCCATGGCCCAGCCTCCCCGGGACAGCCCTCTGCATCCCTGCCTCCCACTGACCTAGGCAAGACTCTGCATATCCCCTCCCTGCGCCCCCACCTCCCGCTGACCTCCTCCCTGCCCTCCAGGGCCGTGGCTGTGGCTGCTGTCTGGGTGGCCCCAGACCCTGCACCTAAACCTGCAGTGAATTCCCCCTGTGCTCTCCTGCCTCCCGTCGAGTCACCCTCAGCCTCCCAAGGAAGTCAGAGCCAGTGGGGCCAAGGGGGCTGGCTAGGGTGTGGCTCCCCGTGGTCACCGGCTGTTCTAAACCATGGCCCTGGGGCAGCCTCACAAGACAGAGGAGGATGTGGGGACAGAGGGCAGGACGTGTCCGAGGCTACATGGTTTGGGGCCCGTGAGGCGAGAGGCCTCTCCCCTTGGTTTCACCTTATTCTTCCACCTGGGAGGGGTACAGCCTTATTCCTGGCCCACCTGGGCCCCACAGGCCACAAGTTCCTGGGGTAGTCTGTGGTCTTCTTCCTTCTCCCCGTGTGGGGCCCGGGGGCTTTGATGCTGTTAAGCTGCCCTGAAGTATTTGTCCTGGGCTGTGGAGGCCAAGGACAGGGCTTGACCGGGGTAAAATGCAGTTTCCTCCCGGGTGTGGGCCTCCCCTGGTCTCCCTTTCAGATTTAATTGTCATTTTGGAATTCCAGTTTTCAACACAGATCAGTCCTCGCCTCAGGGCAGCCGCTCCTCCCAGTGAAGAAGCAGGTTCACTAATTACCAATCCCAGAGAGCCCCCCGCTGCCTGGGGGTCACCACTGTGCTAAAGCCCAGAAGCCAGAGTCCACCTGCTGCCCCTGCACCCTGGGCTGCTGTTTAGGGCCACCATGCCCTGGTCACCTGTTTGCCTGCAAGTTGTTATTCACAGGCAGCAAGAAACAACAGAAGGCTGGGTCCACAGGGAGCCCGTCCCCCAGGCTCAGCCAAGCTGCCAGGGTGGATGGAGGCTGGACTGCGCCCTGCTTCGGCACAGCTGAGGGACCCTGCAAGGCAGCCCACCCTGGGCTACATGGCTCAGGGGACACGTGACCAGAGGGTGAAGCTTTGAAGGGCATCCTGCGTGCAGCAGAGAGAGGAACAAAGCTCTCACTGTCCCAGGAAGCTCTTCCCTAACTCAAGGTGCTGCTTTCCCCAGAGGGACAGGGGCAAGTCCTGGGGGGCGGTTTCAGGCAGTTCCTCTGTAGCTGAGGGTGCTGCGTTCCTGCACATTCTACAATTACTCTTGAGAACTACGAGTGAGAAAGGGGAGAGAACCGAGTCGGTCCAGGCCACCCACAGAACTGTCCCACACCGGGACCCAGGGCAGTTGGCCGTGGGTGGGGCTCTTGCTGGCAAGGATAGGAGCTTTCCCTGCAAAGGTAAGTTAGCAGGGAGGTGAACTTCCCCCAGGCCACTGTGGCAGTGAAACAGGGAATTGTCCCACCATCCGAGGTCCAGGGGCCAGAAGCGCTCACGGAGGATTTCAGTGCCTCTCAGGGGCCTGGTCCTATTATGATTTGAGAGCTAGAGGAGAAAAAAAAAACCCAAAAAACAAAAAAACAAAACAAACCGTGATTCATTTAACAAAAATCAGATTAATGCACTAGGAAGTCTCAGGACCCAAGGAAAAAGTGAACCTCAGCTTTCTTCTAGCTAAATTTTCAAGTTCAGCTACTATGTTCTCAGATAATTTGTCGTGAAAACTGGATATTTTAGGTCAGAAGCCTATTAAAACTTGTCCTTATCATTCAAAAAAAATGACACATCAGTGTTAGGGTAAAGAAATGCTGGGTTTTGTGACCTGAGTTAGATCATTTTTAAACAAACCTGGGAGCCGGGGGGGTGTAATTATAGTAATCCATTAACTAAAGTTTCAGAGTCTGTTAGGGAAATAAATGTTTTCTTACAGCAGTTGTAAAAATAAATCCAGTTAGCACAGAGCAGCAGGATTGATGATTGGCTGCTCATGGTTATGTATGAATAAACTATTGTCAACCTCAGAAAAGACATCAGAGAAAAATATCCTCATATATGTTGAATTTATCTGGGGATAGAAAAAGAGGATGAGAATCCCGAATGCCTGTGGCAAGTAACAGGTGCCTCCAGTGAGGGAGGGTAAGAAAAAGCTTTCACTGGCAAAAGGGAGAAGTTCGCCTGAGCTGCTCGGACACAGTTCACTGGTTACAGGGACCCACAGCCAGACCTGCTGTCAGTTTATTGAAGGAGGTGTTGTCACCGGGAAGTGGTCTTTTGAGAGCATCTGATCAGAATCACTTCAGTCCTCAAGAATGTCTGGTAACCAGATAACCCTGGCCGTAGAAATGCGTATACGTGGGAGCCATGCAAGCCCTGCCAGGCCGGAGATGCGTGACCGACGTGGAGGGCCTTCTTGTGGGGCTTCAGAAAGTCCTTGGAAACAGCTCTGATCTCAGACACGCAGCAGCGTCCTCCCTTCCCCCAGGCCTCCTGACCCTGTTTCCTCTGGGTCTGAAAAGAATGACTTCATCCTGGTGTCTGCCACTTTCATGCTACCGATAGTGTCAACTCAATTCCAGGATCCAGAAAAATACATCAGAGCTGCAGCCAAACCGATCAACAAAGGCAAACACACAGAGCCTCCTGTGCTGCCGCAGTTCTCACGGCGACTTTCTCACGGCGACTTTCTCCCGGTGTAGACCGCTGTGTGTGGCTGCCTGGGGAATCCGGGGTCGTGACTTGAGACAGAGGGCAGGACACTCCGGACAGTTCTGGTGTCTAAACGGTGTTGGCCGCCCCTCCTGTGCCGTGCTGGGTCCCAGTGAGGGGAAGACGGAGAGGGAGGACTGTCCAGAGTCCCACCACGCGGCGCTGCGACTATAGGAAGAGGAGGGTCTGAGCAAGTCCCCACCATCCAACCTCTGCTCCCCACACGGGGCTGGAGCACCTGCCTGAGTCCCCCTCCCGTTCCCACCCACGTCCTGTCAGAACCCACAGGCTGGGGTGCTCAGAGACCCAGAGCCTCCGGGAGGGATGGAAACCTCTCAGGACAGACGTCCAGAAAAACGTCACTTCTCTTAACGGCTCTCCTTTCTGGGGCTTCCTCGATTAGGATAACGAGGCTCCGCAAGCTTCCCTGCCTGCCAAACACAGCAGGTGAAATTTTATATTAGAAACATTCATTTCCTCCCATAGTAGAATTATTTTTAAATTTTACTTTGAAGTGTGGTCTCTGCTTGAAATACAAGCCTAATTAGATCACTGTGTAATGTATTCAAACCATAAGAATGAAAAGTGATTTGAAACCTCTCTCTTGTTCCCACACCCTTTATAATTCAGCAGTAAACAGCATATTTATGGGAGTGGGTGAACAGTTACTGGGTGCCCCACCGGTGCCAGACATGTATCAGGGACCCTGGGGCTCTGCGAGGAGCCAAGAAACCCAGGACATTCAGAAGCTCCTGCTTCAGGGGTGAGCACGGCTGGGGAGGCGGGGACGGGATCCAACACCAGAGAGGAGCTGGGGTCTTGCTGAGCACAGGGATGTCGGGGGAGAGCAGCTGGGGGCTCATCAGAGCAGACAGAAACCTGGGGAGGGGTGTCCAGTCGTGGGTGCTGCGGGTGCTTCGGTGGAAGTAGCGTTTCCTAAACATCGGCCCACCTGTGTGGCGGGAGGGGGGCAGCGGCCACAGCCTCAGAACCCGGCTCTCCACGGCCCCCGCATTTGTCTCTGAATTCTCCCAGGCTGCTAAGACTGAAGCTGGGGTGGGAGGGACAGAGAAGGGAACCAACCAGGACTCCATTTGTAAGGGACAGAACCATTTCAAGCTGGCTTGAGAATGAAAGGGGGCTGGGTGCGGTGGCACACACCTGTAATCCCAGCACTCTGGGAGGCCGAGGTGGGCAGATCACAAGGTCAGGAGTGTGAGACCATCCTGGTCAACATAATGAAACCCCATTTCTACTAAAAATACAAAAATTAGCCAGGCATGGTGACATTCCTGTAATCCCAGCTACTCGGGAGGCTAAGGCAGGAGAATCGCTTGAACCTGGGAGGTGGAGGTTGCACTGAGTCAAGATTGTGCCACTGCACTCCAGCCTCGGTGACGGAAAGGGGATTTGTTGGTTCGTGTAACTCAGAGGTGCAAGGGTAGCTACCTTCAGGTGTGGCTGGATCCAGGGGCTCAGGTGATGCAGCCGGGACCTCCCCCAGCCCTAGCTCTGCCTCCCTCCATGATGGCTCCACAGTCGGTTAGGCTCCCCTTGGCATCTTCATCTGCATCCGACAGGGCCGGGGCTCCCCCAAGGCAAAGCAAAGGCCATTACTGGAGAGCGGGAGGCACCTGACCCAGAAACCAGTGCCCCAGTGGACAAGGGGGTGGGGCTTTTCCTGAGATGCAAAAGGAAGACTGAGGGACACAGGCTGCCGTGGCCCAGAGAGGTAAAGCCATCGCCGTCTGGTCTGTCTGGCCTGTGGGGACCCTCCTGGGCCTCAGTGCCCCCTCTGCAGCAGAGCCCACCCACCAGGGCCCATTGATCCCCATTCCCAGGGGCACAGGGCTCCTCTGCTGGAAGAGGGTTCTGGGCCAGTTTGTCTCTGGGGCACTGGGGAGGGTAGGTGCTGCTCCACCCACCCTGCTTCCCCGCAGAGATGCCTGGAGCTCAGCTCAGGTGAGTTTCTGCCTCACGAATGAGGGGTCAGGTTCTCCATGCAAATGGCGCTGGGGATGCTGTGCAGCCGCTGAAACAGAGGCCCAGGAGGGTTATTTTATTTTCATGAAGAACCGTTTACAAAACACCATGCCGTGAGAAAGTCAGGCTTAGGAATAACCTAGGGCCAGGCACGGTGACTCACGCCTGTAATCCCAGCACTTTGGGAGGCCGAGGCAGGCGGATCATGAGGTCAGGAGATCGAGACCATCCTGGCTAACACAGTGAAACCCCGTCTCTACTAAAAATACAAAACATTAGCCAGGCATGGTGGCGGGCACCTGTAGTCCCAGCTACTCGGGAGGCTGAGGCAGGAGAATGAGGTGAACCGGGGAGGTGGAGCTTGCAGTGAGCCAAGATTGAGCCACTGCACTCCAGCTGGGGCGACAGGGTGAGACTCCGTCTCAAGAGAAAAAAAAAAAAAAAAAAGAATAACCTGGACGTGGTGGTTGCATTTTTTTGTTAACAAAGAAAGACGTATCACTTGTCTGTATTTGTGCAACTTGGGAAAGATTTGGCCATAGAGGAGGACATTTTTCTTTTTATGTAATCCTTGTGTACATTCTCTAAATTTCCTCCAACGATGAGTTGTGCTTAGAATAGGAAAATGTTGGGAAAGTTAATTTAAAAAGAAGAAATGGTAGGGCAGGCGGCCCCTCTCTGTGGGAGCAGGGCTTTTTCTAGAGATGCCAGAGAGGCCGTGTCGGGCTGGGGGCCTTGACCCGGGGGAAGGTGGGGCTCCTGGGGCTGGGACTGGGGACGCCTCTCCAGGCGTGGCATCTCAGGACGGGAACAGAACTGACCCAGGTTCCTGAAGGAGAAACCAGACACCTGGGATACCCAGGGGATTAGGCACCAGAAGACAGCCAGGGAGGGACAGATGCTGTGCAGGAGACAGCCAAGCCCAGGAGAGGAGCCCGCACCGCCCCACACTAGCCACCCACCGCTGCCCTTGCCTCCCTGTCCGAGGAAGAAATGAAGAAGAAATGAGACCCTCACTCTGGCCTCCCAGGCGCAGGGGCCTCAGAGGTGGGGGCTGTTTCCTGCTACCCTGAGTGCAAACACTGGGCCTGCCCTGCCCATGCCTGCACCCCCAATGTGTCCAGTCACTCAATTCTTTTATCTTTTACACTTAAAAACTTAAATATCATTCACATACCATAGAATTCACCATCTCAAACTGCACAAGTTAGTACTTCTAGTATATTCCTAAGTTTATGCAACAGTCACCACTATCTAATTCCAGAGTATTTTCATCACTACCTGATATGCTTGGGCTCTGTGTCCCCAGCCAAATCTCATCTTGACTTGTAATCCCCATAATCCCCACATGTCACAGGAGGGACCCAGTGGGAGGTGACTGAGTCACGGGGTGGTTCCCCCCGTGCCGTTCTCGTGATAATGAGTGAGTCTCTGATGGTTTTATAAGCGTCGCATTTCCCCTGCTGGCACTCATTCTCTCTCCTGCAGCCCTGTGAAGAGGTACATTCCGCCATGATTGTAAGTTTCCTGAGGCCTCCACGGCAATGTGGAACTGTCAACTAAATCCCTTTCCTTTATAAATTACCCAGTCTCAGGGATTTCCTTATGGCAGTGTGAGAACAGACAAGTACCTGACCCCACCCTCAAAATTACACACACATTCCAGGTCACTCCCCATTCTCTATCCCTCACCTCCAGCTCCTGGCAACCATGAATCTGCTTTCTGTCTCCGTAGCGCTGGCTGCTCCGGACGTTTTCTATGAATAGGATCATAAAACACATGGCCATGGAGTGTGGCTTCTTTCTTTTGGCATCATGTTTTTGAGGTGCAGCCACATGGTGGCCTGTGTCAGTGCTTCATTCCCTTCATGGCTGAGGACACAGTCACGTTCCATGGTGTGACCACATCATGCTTTGTTTATTCATTCATCTTTCAACGGGCATTGGGGTTCCCACTTTTTGGGTACTGTGAATAATGCTGCTATGAACATGCTCATACTAGTGTTTGCGTGAACATATGTCTGCAATTCCCTTGTGTATAAATACACAGGAGTGGAATAGCCTGGTCAGATGGTAGCTCTGTTTAATTTTTTAAGGAACTGCCAAACTGTTTCTACATTGGCTGCACCATGGTACTCTCCCATCAGCAATCTATGAGAAACGCAGTTTCTCCACATCTTCACTGCACTTGTCATTTCTGTTTTTTTATTATAGCCATCAGTGTGAGTGGAAAGTGGTATCTCCATAGTGAGTAGCTGCTGAGTATCTTTTCACATACTCATTGGTCATTTGTGTATCTTCTTTGGACAAAGGTCTCTTTGAATCCTTTGCCTACTGTTTAATTTGGTTATTTTTCTTTATGTTGTTGAGTTCTAAGAATTTTTATATATTCTGGATACTTGTCCCAGATGTATGATTTGCAAATATTTCACTCATTCTCTGGGTTTTCTTCTCACTTTCTTGATCATGAACTTTAATGCACAAAAGTTTTAAATTTTGACGAAATTCAATTGACGTATTTTTTTCCTGTGGTTGTATGTGCTTCTGACAGCACATCTAAGACAGTGCTACCTAATCTAAGACCATGAAAATTTACACTTATTTTTTATAAGAGTTTTATACTTTTAGCTCTTACACTTAGGTCTTTGATGCGTTTTGTGTTTGTTTTAGTCTAAATCTCTGACATGAGTAAAGCAGGACTCACCTGAGAGCAGGTGCTCTCAGATCCCCGCCAATCCACTTCCAGCCAAAAGAGCCTTCAGGACAGGTCCAGCAGTGCCAGGAAGCTGAGGAGGAGGGTCATTGTGACCACAAGGTCTGGAGATGGGAGGGCAGGGGTGTGTGTGTGTGTGTGTGTGTGTGTGACTGTGTGAGTGTGTGTATGTGTGTGTATCTGTGTGTGTCCCTCTTGCAGCTTCTTAGTGTACCTGCAAATGCCCTGAAGAGCAACCCGTATGCCTGTCCTGGGCCTGTGGCCCTGATGCCCTCCCATCCATGTCCTGCCCTTCCTGCTGTGCTGTGAATTTGTGGGGGCTGGGGGAGCAGAACCCTAGAACTGGGCTTCCCACAGCCCTGGTCAGCTGGCTTCAGGCTGGGTTCAGACAGCAAGAGGCCCCGGTGGGTGATGGGGCCAGGGAGGACCTGGGGTATTTTCCCACCCTACTCCAGAGACTTCCACATTCTAGAGCAGGGCTAGAAGCTGACATAGTCCCCACAGCCAAGTACCCCAGTCCCCTTTCTGCACCCCCTGCAAAGGAGAATGAAAGTATTTTCTTAAAGTTATGGTTAATTCCCTTGTTTCTGCAAAGCCCCCACACCCGTACCTTCTACTGCATTACTTTGAACTTGAGTGAGTTTTCCTAGAATTGACTAAATTATGTTTTCTGCATCAGTCAGAATATTGGGGCAAAAGAGAGAATAACTCCAGTTACATAAAAGTAATTGCATTTGGCACGACTGAGCTTATGAATTCTGAAATGTGAGCCCTCCACAGCCAGCCCGAGAAGCTGCTGTTGGGATGTTTGTCACGGTGCAATCTGTCCTCGTTCAGCCCAGTCTCACCCCTCACCATCCCCTAATCGATGGACATGCAGGGCACTGGGCCCAAGGACAGCCTGCTCTAAGTGCGAGTCCAGGGAGAAGGCCTCCCTCAGGAACCCAGAGCAAAAAGAGGTCAGCATGGTGCCATGTCTACGGCGTGGCCACTGCTCAGCCCACTGATGAGGGGCCAGCTTCCCCCACTCAGCCTCCCATACCCTCCAGGTCTCCTGCAGACGTAGGAACAGAGCCAGGCCAGCTCTGGCCCATGGGCTCGAGTGGTGACAGCTGGGGCTCCTGGTCCACACCCCACGCCACCCCGGCAGCTCAGGGGTTGCTGGCAGAAGGGAGGACACAGGACTGAAGGGGCTGTAGCCACTGTTCAGCCACACGAGCGTGGGGGAGAAAGGCAGCCCCCAGACATGGGTGTATTCTCTCCTCTGCAAGAGGACTGGGCTGCCTTTTTCTGCCGGACCGAGGGTCTCCAGCTCTGAGAACCCTGGGGCCGCCTTTCCAGAGAGAGTGAGAAGGCAGCTGCCAGCTCCCCTACCCAACTGCCCACAGGCCCACGGCCCCATCCCGCACACTCCTCCCCAGGGAGAGCCAGTCACCCTCCCACCCCAGCCCTCCTGCCTCTGCTCTTCCCAACACCATTTTCCTCTTCTTTGGGGAAAGTCTGCCCTCACCCTGTGTATTGGGCCAGGCTTAGCTGTATCAGCACACAAACATCTAAAACTCAACAATCTCATGAAGAAAACACTCGTTTCTCTTTCACAGGAATGTGGAGTGGTCATGGCAGTTAGCAGGAAGACTCTGCTCCATGCAATCACTCAAGGACCCAGACTGGTGGTTGCTCAGCTACCATCAACATGTGGCTTCCAGGGTCATCTGGTGTCACCATCCCAGTCAACAGGAAGAAGGGGGTCATGTCAGGGGACCATGGGAAGTTTAGGGCCCAGGCCTGGATGTGATGCACATCGCTTCTGCCCACATTCCCCTGCATACAGGTGCTCACCTGACTATGCTCATTGCAAGGCAGGCTGAGAAATGGAGTCAGCTCTGGTCCCAGGAGGGAAAATGGACGTGGGGGATAGCCAGCCACCTCTGTCCAAGTGTCTTCTCATCAGCGAGCTTCACAAACCTCCCTGAGGTCACCTGTTGGTTTCCAGGTCTCCATGCCTGTGTGCCACGTGTTCCCATGTCTTCAACAGGAAATTGGAAAGTTCAGAAAACTGCTCAGAGATCTCTGGTACCAAGAACCCCAGGCCTGTGTACTTTGGCCTCTGCATGAGTTCAGTGTGGACTCTTCTAGCTGAGAATCTCATTGATGAGATTCGCCGTTTGGGAGCCAAATGAGTGCATTGAGGCCATGGACTGAATTCTTCCTGTTTTTCTCGATAGTTGAGTCTCAGGCTGGCACTCCCCAGTGTGGATAACACTTTACGGTACAGGAAGTTCAGGACTTGAATCTGCTATTGGGAAATGCAGTCTCCTCCGCGTGGGGGAGGTTCCTGCACAGACTCGGGCGTGTGGGTGGAAGGATGTTAAGTGCCCAGAGCTCTCTAGAGATGCAAGCAGCAGAAGCCATCGTTCGCAGCACAGTTTTAAAAATTGCGTTTCTTCCTCCCAGTGCCCTTGCTCAGGATGAGCACTGGGTGGAGATGTCTCCTTGGCGGAGTGAGAATCTCCTGGAGGTCTGCTTTCTCTGCTCTCCGACGGAGGGCAGCTGGGCCCGGTCGTTGAGGGGTGATTTTCTGGCTAGCACTGACAGTCCCTCTGGAGGGAGGACTGAACTGAGACCCTCCAAAGTCATGGTGTTGTGGGTGACAAGGGAGGGCAGGCTCCAGAGCTGCTGCACAAGCTTGAGGCCAGGTGTCTCCTGCGCATTTGTTAAAGTTACAGAGCCCTCGTCATGATCCTGGGGTGGACAGTGATGCTCCTCCCCTCCTCCATTTGTGGGTGTTGTCCAGTGACTTCATTACAGGCGCTGCTGGAGGGGAGTGGAGGGCACTGAGATTGGGGCAGATGGAGATAGGAGCAGGGTCTGCCCAGTTCATTTCCAGCACAAATCACTGCTTTTCCAAGAATAAGTGTTAAATCCTGACAACAAACTCTCCTGGAGACTCATCCCTCCTATTAAAGGCACTGACAAGTTCTGCAGTAAAAAAAGTAATGCATTCACTTTGCTAATCCACTGCTTGTAAAAAATAAAAAAAATTATCACAGAATACTGTTTTCATGCGACGTCTTAATATTCTATAGAATTAGTGTGTGCAGGAGACACTGTGAAAAAGGCAGGCCTCTAAAATGAAGACAAAACTCCTGAGACTGGCAATCAAGGCCTTCAAAAGTTTGATTCCCCTCCTTATGGTCAACACCAACACAGTGACTGTATTTGCCACACACTGTTCTAAAGCTTTGCTGTGTTAACTCATTTACTCTTCACCATAAGCGAATGAGGTTTGGTGATGATGCTTCTCACTTTAGAGACGAAGATGGTAATGCTCAGAGTTCCCAAGATGCACTGAGCGAGGAGGAGGCCCAGGTCTGGGACCCCTGGGACAACTTCTCCGGTAGCAAATGTCTGAAATCCCAGCAGCAGCACAAAACCTCAGTTCTTTCTCACCCACACTCCGTGAGCACAGTGGGCTGGGGCTCAGCTCAGCTCCACAGAGTCACTCGGGGCCCTGATGACCAAGGCTCCGCGCCTCATGCCCACACTCAAGAGAGCATGTGGCTAGGGCGGCAGGAAATATGCAGCTGGAGGGGCCTAAGCCCACCTCAGCCGGTGTCACCAGGTCCCTCCTGCCCTCAGCCCATTGGCTGTGCCACCAGTCACATGACTCCCGCCCATGAGCAGGGGCGGGACATATGTGGACAGAGGGAAGGTCAGGTGGGCGCCACACCTCCACCCATCCTCCCATTTAGGACCTCACACAGAGGAGTCTTAGAGGGTCTTTTACTCTATGATCCTGTTTCCTGAGATGAACACAAAGACCTCTTGGGACACCAGAGACCAGAGTGACAGAGTAGTTTGAGCAGCTTTGTGATCAAGATTGTTTTTCGCCTTTGATTTAACTTGCACAGCACTCCAACGCAGGGGGCAAATGCACCCAGGAAAGCCCCTGCCGAATCCACTGAAAAATGGAGAACCCACACCCCAGGGGAAGCTCAGAGCCTGCTTCATGGCTGGCAGCCAAATGCACACGGAGCCTCTGGTCAGTGTTACAAGCAGGTGTGGGCCTGGGCTGCCAAGGTTATGGGCCACCCTCCCAGCACTCACAGCCGCACACCTGCCTGTGTCCTCAGCTGGACTTGGTGCCCACCCCCACAGCCCCAGCAGGAGCATACTGATGATGCCTGTGTGCCTGGACCCGGGCTGCTGCCAAGACCTCCCAAGGCTAACACAACACGTGCCCAGCATTTGTGTCCATTCCTTGCCCCACTGCAGGGCTCAGCCTCCGGGGCATCCGGGAGCCTCTGAGTCCCACGCTGCTCACGATGCTGGGAGAACGCCTCGATCAGGAACGGACCCCACCAAGATGCCCGTGCTTCGCTAGCTCAATCAGGCCATCACCTGACGCATGGCTTCCAGGTGTGCCTCCTGCCTTCTGAACATGTGCTGGTTAAAATCCCATCGCCCATTAGAGTAAACGCTACGTGCATGGCTGCTCAGGAGGAGTCTGTAGGGAGAGACCTTTTCTCCTTAATCTTCCGTAAGAGACCTATTTTCCCACTGCAGTTGTGGAGACACCCAGCAGGATGCGTGTTACTGATGAGCCGTGAATTATCTCGCTGCCTAAAAGCCAGCCCATGCAGCAGCTCGTTGCCTTCGAGGATGCCCAGAGAATGGTCTCCCAGCTGCTGGCAGGAGTCCTGTTCCAGTGCGGTGAGGAGCCAGGAACGGGTCTCCCCAGCTGCTGGCAGGAGTCCCACCCAGCGTGAGGAGCCAGGGACGGGTTCCTCCCTCAGCCGCTGGCAGGAGTCCTGTTCCAGCGGTGAGGAGCCAGGGACGGTCTCCCCAGCCGCTGGCAGGAGTCCTGTTCCAGTGCGGTGAGGAGCTAGGACGGTCTCCCCAGCCGCTGGCAGGAGTCCTGTTCCAGTGCTGTGAGGGAGCCAGGGACGGTCTCCCCCAGCTGCTGGCAGAGTCCTGTTCCAGTGCGTGAGGGAGCCAGGGACGTGGACACGGGAAGCCTGAGGATTCTGCAGACCGTCCCCATCCCTTCGCTGGCCAGAGCCACCCCAGGCTCAAGCCCGAAGACAAGGGCAGTGGTGGGGCCCGCAGAGAGGGGGTGAAGCCCTGGGGCCACGAAAGCTGGGTTCATCGCAGCCCCCACAGAGGCTATTTACAGGTGGGGCAAGAGAGTGAGCTGAGACATCCCCGGAGGGGCCCTGGGGAGGAATATCCTGCGAGGTGATTCCAAGTCAACCTCTTAGGAGGAACATCTCCCAGGATCCCCGGAGGCAGCCACACGTTTTGAACAGGGCTAGATGGAAAGTAAAAATATGAGGAGTTCATGAGACTAGAACTGTTTTCAAAAGATACAGAAAAGGAGGATTAACTCCAGGACCCTCTCCCTACTAGAATTCTGAAGGAAACGCATAAAGAAGATAATTTGCTGAGAAGCAGTTTGAAAATACAGTAAGTTATGGTGAGAAAAGAAAATGATGCATGTGGTACAATATTAAATAATTATTAAATAATAGCATTGACAGAAGAAATAAAACCAAACCCAGGTAAAAGGTTGTATGTTAACAGCCTGTCAGCCAGAGGGCAATAATAGTTGAAATTACTAATTATAATTCAGAAAGGAGGCAGAGATGGCTATTAATGAAAGTGTACAACCAAATGCACTTGTCAAAAGGTAAGCAACAAAGATGCAGAAAGTCCATCCTAAAACCAGTAGTAGGGGAAGGAAAAGAATGAAAAATTTGAAGAAGACAAGTCCATGCTGTGCTATATTGAGTCTGAGAAAACACACACATCTCCGTGTTTCTGTGTGTGTTTAACATCTCTCTGAGGTTCACAAAGACAGGGTTGCTCCGCAGAGAGAACTTGAGATTCCTTTATCTAAGGTAAATGTTGAGGGAGACGACATTTCATTTAGAATCACAGCATATTCATGGTAAAAATAAATTTATTTTTAAAGCCCACCATTTAAAACAAATTAAAAGGCAAGGCTTTTGGAGAAATTGGAGGAGAACTAAAGGGCGTGCTGGGAGAGAACATGGGCTTAGGGAGGAATTCCCTTAAGATGGGCATTCCTGGATGCCTCTAGAGATGGGACAAAGGAGGACGTGGGTGGGATGTGGGGCGAGCATGGCACCTGCAATGTCAGAGGGACCTGGGCAGGAACACCTGCCACAGTCATGTCATCTTGTTTGAGCCTCAGTTCATCCTCCCAGAGCCGGCCCCTCCGTCCCCAGGAGCGAACTCCGCCCTTCCTATCATAATGGGCCGATCAGGGCCAAGTTGGTTTCATGAAACAGGAGACACCTGCAGGCAGAGCCCAGCGGACACTCGGTTGTCTGAAGTTGCCACACCTGCTTCATTTTGCGTATGGAGCTACTCCTGATGCCCAGAGAACTTTCTAACAAGAAATGAGCATTGAATCGACAGAAACCAATGGGAATGGGATGTGGCAGGTATGATTTATAGTTTAGTTAACTTGAATGAGCAGAGAATCACACCTGCTGAGAGATTCAGAACCACAGCCTCCACAACACAGGGCTCCTCTCAGCAGGAGTCTTTCCCAGCAAAGGCTCCCCCAGCACACCCCGCTCCACACCAGCACACCCCGCTCCACACCAGCACACCCCCTGACTCCACACCAGCACACCCCGCTCCACACCAGCACGCCCCGCTCCACATCACGGAGTGCCAGTCCCGGCTCAGCCCGGCCCATCCTCAGGGAGATGGACTCAGCAGGGCTGCCAGAGCCCAGGCCGGGGCTGCTCCCTCCCTCGCCATCCACAACCACGGCCAACTCATCTTCACAGCTCGACCCCGTAGCCTGGTCACTTTTCAGCCCAGTGACTGTTTCGAAGGTGTCTGGCACAACTCAGGAGAGCGCTGTGGAGTCACTGGAGGCTCCCAGCCAATAAGAGCGCCCCCTTCAGGTGAGCTCCTTCCCCCATGGGGGCCGCAGCACGGGGTGGCCGGCTTTCCCGCATCAGCCCTGCCTGAGCTCTGAGTTCTGCTGCTCCATGCCCCGCACGGCTGCTCTAGGGACCAGCATGGTGACATCTGGCTTCCGTGTCTGGGGACCTCTGGTCCATCAGCAGAGTGGGGGATGCATGCGTGGCCCTGCCATGAAGACAGGAATGTGGCTGATCGGACCCCAGGACATTGGGACTCCCACCTGTCAACAGCAGAAGTGGACCTGCTCTGTGCACAAGGGAGCTGCCTTTGACCTGATTTTGGCAGTGATGGCGCTGACCACAAAGGTCAGGCTTTACTGAGTTAGAAATGACCTGGGTTGCAAACCATGAGCTGTGTGGCCCTCAGGACCACAGGTGGCTGCAGACCTGGACTGAGAGGCCCCAAAGGCCAGGCAGGAGGGCCCCAGGTCATCCCAAGAACACACAAGCCCAGGCCTGGCTGCTGACCTCCTGCTGGTCCCCCCAGCGCCACCTCCCTCCCAGAGCCTCAGTGTCCCCATCTAGATGAGGAGACAGGGGTCTCGACCCCAGAACTAACCAGGAAGGCCCTAGTGGAATGCTGGGAAATGGGACTGACCCACCCAAGCCTTCCCAGTGGGACCCCCAAGAGCTGCTGTGGACCTGGGACTGAAGTCCCCTGGGCAGGGCAGCTGTGGGCTGCAGCAGGGATCGGGGCTGGCCTCAGGGAAAGAGGCACGTGGTGAGGACAGTGCCCTGGACGCGGGAATCAGGGCCACTTTAGGAACCAGCCAGGGCAACAGAAGCATGTCCAGGTGATTTGGGCACGAAAAAGAGGATCTGTGGGAAGAACCGAGGGGTCTGTGCAGGGATTTTTCTGTCCCCACATCCTGCTCTGTGTCTGTGAACCCAAGAACACTGGCTCCCCTCCCCGAAGTCCACCCAGCCTCAGTAGGAGGGAAGCAGGGGGCAGGTAGTGTGGAGACCTGAGCCATACTGACTGCCACCCTCAACAAATGTGCTCTCTCCAGGCACCCGAGGAGGGGCAGCTCCCCATAGACAGGGGCGCTACCTGGAGAAACAGGGGCCCTACCTGGAGCATCCTTGATTCATCTGAAAACTTGCCGATGGGACCGCACTCAGCAAGGAGGCTGACACTGAGCAGGGACAGGATAGGTGGTGGACGGGGCACCTGCCTGTGTCCCCATTTACGCCGACGGGAGCTCACACACATGTGGCCCTCCAGGGCCCCTCACTCAGATACAGTTCCATGGTGGCTGCTGTCAGCACAGGTGTGCGGAACCCGTGAGGCCCCCTGATGTGAATGAGCACGCAGTGTCCAGCCAGGCCCTGTGAGAGCGTTCTCCGGTCTCCAGACAATCTTCCGACAACTGTGTGTGAACGTACATTTTGTTCAGGTGTGAATTCATTTATTGAATACATTTCCACAATTGGAATTGATGGGGCTAAGGACAGAATTGGTTTCGACTTTGGTCAACAGAGGCAGTTTGCACCAAACACCCTGTAAAGACCCTAGGGCAGCCGCCCCACGTAGGAGCTGCAGGGAGCACATGCTTTACGCTGCTTTTCCAAGTAGGTATTTGCCCAAATTGAAGAATAAAGAAATAAAAGAAAAAAAGAGAATTTTCCTGGGACAGCCAGGTGTGCAACATCTGGGTAGGTTTAAAATTCTCAACGTTCCAAGCTGAGAGGCCATGAAATTCCTTCGGCCTGGTTCACAGCAGAGCCATATCCCTCCTGACAGGGAACGCCAGTCCCTGTGACAGCAACTGCGGCAGTGCCCTTAACCACCAGAGTGTTTTGCTTTCTTCTCTGTGCAAGTCGGCTGCTCCTTCCGTCTCCCCAGGGTCAGCAACACCCGAGTGAGTGCTGGTGTATCCCCAGGCTGCGCTGATGTCCTCACACGGCCGCGGACAATCCCTCCAACCACGCGGGAGGAAGGCACCCTTATCCTCGTTTTACAGAAGATGAGACTGAAGTCCCACAATCTGAATTGGTGGGAGCCCAGACTCACTCTCCACAAGGCCCCTGCTTAGCCCTGGGCCAAGCCTGCCAGGGCACAGCCAGTTTGTGAAGAATTTTAACAGAAAAGCCACAAATCTGATGTGAAGACGCCTCCCTGAGAAACGGTGAGCCGAGGGATGACCCGGGGCAGGAGCAATGAAGCCCCTTGGAGCAGGGCCCAGGGAGCCGGGCCGAGGCGGGTCTGGCAGGCACGTCAGACTCTGGGACTCTTAGGAAGCTCCAATGATAACACAGGCCGTTCCTCACCTGAAAATGCACTGACCGCGTCACTGGGGAGGGAGGAGAGAAGGCTTCTGGGGCTGTCCATGCCTCCGAGTGCGCGGAAGGACGGATCAGCCACTGAGCCAATGCTGCATTGGATGCCTGGCCCTGTGTGACTCTGGGGAACATTCTGGCTGCCAGTGCACCAATATTTCCTGAATAGTGGAGAGAACAAAAAGAAAAACAGTGAAAATTTGTTTTCTTCCTATGTCCATCCGTCTGGGGCAAGCTCTCCCCTCCAGCTATTTTATCGAGGGCAGAAACTGATCACACCCAAGCCCAGAGGCCCTGAGGATATCGATCAAAACCAGACTCATTTCCACGGTTCAGCGGCGTGAGCCAGAACTCGTTGCTGGTCGTAACCTGCTGCTGGGGCCTCCTGGGTGCTTCAGGCTGGAGCAAGGAGCATGCGTGGCTCTGGAGGCTCTGCAGGGGGAAGGAGCCACCCAGGGAAGCAGGAGCAGCGTGAACAGTGACTTGGGGGTTATTTGCTGGGTGCCCTGCAGACTTGGCTCTGTGGGGAAACAAGCCCCAGAGATGCCCAGGTCCTGGTCCATGTCAAACACACACCGTGCGTGTAAGTGGGAATTGGCCGGGACATGCTAGGCTGCCCTGCGGTAACAAACATCCCCAATCCCAGCTGCTCACGAAGGG
>NC_044984.1:125965883-126008937 GCF_008728515.1 Papio anubis | reverse complement strand
CCCGCAGCACCCACGACTGGACACCCCTCCCCAGGTTTCTGTCTGCTCTGATGAGCCCCCAGCTGCTCTCCCCCGACATCCCTGTGCTCAGCAAGACCCCAGCTCCTCTCTGGTGTTGGATCCCGTCCCCGCCTCCCCAGCCGTGCTCACCCCTGAAGCAGGAGCTTCTGAATGTCCTGGGTTTCTTGGCTCCTCGCAGAGCCCCAGGGTCCCTGATACATGTCTGGCACTGGTGGGGCACCCGGTAACTGTTCACCCACTCCCATAAATATGCTGTTTACTGCTGAATTATAAAGGGTGTGGGAACAAGAGAGAGGTTTCAAATCACTTTTCATTCTTACGGTTTGAATACATTACACAGTGATCTAATTAGGCTTGTATTTCAAGCAGAGACCACACTTCAAAGTAAAATTTAAAAATAATTCTACTATGGGAGGAAATGAATGTTTCTAATATAAAATTTCACCTGCTGTGTTTGGCAGGCAGGGAAGCTTGCGGAGCCTCGTTATCCTAATCGAGGAAGCCCCAGAAAGGAGAGCCGTTAAGAGAAGTGACGTTTTTCTGGACGTCTGTCCTGAGAGGTTTCCATCCCTCCCGGAGGCTCTGGGTCTCTGAGCACCCCAGCCTGTGGGTTCTGACAGGACGTGGGTGGGAACGGGAGGGGGACTCAGGCAGGTGCTCCAGCCCCGTGTGGGGAGCAGAGGTTGGATGGTGGGGACTTGCTCAGACCCTCCTCTTCCTATAGTCGCAGCGCCGCGTGGTGGGACTCTGGACAGTCCTCCCTCTCCGTCTTCCCCTCACTGGGACCCAGCACGGCACAGGAGGGGCGGCCAACACCGTTTAGACACCAGAACTGTCCGGAGTGTCCTGCCCTCTGTCTCAAGTCACGACCCCGGATTCCCCAGGCAGCCACACACAGCTGTCTACACCCAGAGAAAGTTGCTGTGAGAACTGTGGCAGCACAGGAGGCTCTGTGTGTTTGCTTTTGTTGATCGGTTCAACTGCAGCTCTGATTTATTCCTGGGGTGGGGTTGAGTTGATACCGTAGGCGGGTTAGTCTGTGACCATCTCCAGGCGGTCCTTCATCCCACTCTGCTTGCTCCCTTGGATTTATTTTTCCAGCGTGCACAGGGAACCTCCTTCCTTCTGCTGAGGGATGCTGACCGCCTAATTAATTGGTTGCTCGTATGACCTAGCCCAGCTCCCAGAGGTTCCTGTGTCAGGGCTGCTTGGGATTTGTTAAGGAAACAACATGCCGTTCCTCTCATAGTCATTTGTCATCTGTGTCTGAACGTTCATGGCACGTCTTTGACCTAAGATACCTGATCTACACGACAAATTATTTGAGAACATAAAATCTGAACTTGAAATTTTAGCAAGAAGAGAAAGCCGACATTCACTTTTCACCTTCACTTGGGCTCTGAGCTGTCTCAGAAAGACGTATCTGATTTCTGTTACGTGAACGACGTGTTTCTTTTTTTCCAAGTTCTGAGGCCTCCAGCTCACAAGTCAGATTAGGAGCAGGCCCTGAGAGGCAGGAATATCCTTCCTGAGCTCTTATGGCCCCAGGACCAGGGACCGTGCTAGAGTTAACGCCTCACTCCCCACAGGGCTCTGGGGGAGTTTCCCCTTCCTCCTAAATGGCTTTGCAGGGAGAGCTGGGCCCTGCCAGCGGGAGCCCTCTCCAGGCCAGCTGACCTGGGTGCTGGGAGGAGCTGCTGCCCCGAGGCGAGGACTGATGTGTGTTGAAAACCAGAATTCTGAAATGAAATGGAATTCGAATGAGAGACCAGGGGATGCCCAGACCTGGGAGGAAACTGCATTTCACCCGGTCGGGCTCTGCCTTTGGCCTCCGCAGCCCAGGACAAATACTTCAGGGCAGTTGAACAGCATTAAGGCAGGAGGAAGGGGACCCTGAGTGGCTCCAGTGAGGGGTGGCCTGGGTTGGGATGGGAAGGAGGCTGTGCCCGTCCCAGGTGGAGGAATGAGGCAGAACCAGTGGGGAGAGGCCTTTTATCTGCCTGCCCTGGACAAGCTCCACCCTGTGGCCCTGCATCCTCCCCTGTCCTTTGAGGCTGCCCCAGGGCCATGGTTTGGAATAGCCGGTGCCCACAGGGAGCCCCACCCCACCCAGGCCCCTTGGCACCACTGCTCTGATCTCCTCGGGAGGCTGAAGGTGACTCGATGGGAGGCAGGAGAGGACAGGGGGAGTTCACTGCAGGTTTAGGTGCAGGGCCCAGGGCCACCCAGACAGCAGCCACAGCCACAGCCATGGCCCTGGGGGGCAGGGAGGGGGTATGCAGGGCCCTGCCCAGGTCAGCGGGAGGTGGGGGCGCAGAGGGCTGTCCCGGGGACACTGGGCTGTGGAGGACGCAGTGAGAAATCTCAGGGCTTGGGGCCCACCCCGCGCCCCCTCCTTCTTTCCTCCCGTTCCTGACTCTGCCCTCTGTTGGCCAAACCCTGGCAGAGGCCAGTGGACTTACAGCCTGGACCCCAAGGGTCAGCCCACTGGACACAGCCGGGGAGGCTGAGGAGCCTCTGAGCAGAGCCCGGGGCGGCAGCCTCTCCATCCGCCAAGGCCTGGCTTCCTGGGCTGCCCCAGTGCTCTCGGGTCCTGGTACTGCCAGCCTTGGTCCCACCATGGCTTAAGATGGGCCCAGGGCTGCTTGGGAGCGAGTCTTCTCCTGAGGGTAGAGCTGCTCCTCCTGCCTCACTGGCCATGGGCTCCCCTTCAGCCCAGCCCGAGGGACTTGGGGCCCCTGGTGGAGGGGACTGGCTAGAACCACTCAGAGCCCAGCGTCCCTGAGTCGTCAGCACAGGCCGAGGTTCAGGAGCCATTCGCAGAAGGGCGTCCCGGGTGCAGGTGTCAGAATATGCGGGGCGGGTGTGGAGAGGGGTTGAGAGGTAGGCTGGGGTCTCTGCCCATGTGAGGCTGGACTGAGCCTGCCCTGGCCTCTCTGATTTTCTGTGGACTTTGGGGTCACCTCAGATGTTTCCTCTGACAGCAGCTCCCAGTTCCTGTCCCACGCTGACCATGAGGCCACCTGGTCAGGGCCCTTCCTCACTGGCTGATACCAGACAGCTCCCATGGCTTAGGGTGGGTCCAGGACTTGCCACTTGCTGGCCGGGACCCTGAGACCTCAGCACAGGCCTGGGCCTGGGAGGGATGGGGACAGAGACCCCCAGCTGCAGCATCCCCACAGGTGGAGTCAGCCCAGGGGCTAAGCAGGGGGAGGGAAGGGCAGACGTGTGGGGGAACGTTCCCCACAGTTTCACACCTACGAGACACGTGGCCAGAGCGGGGCTGGAGCTGTCACCGGAACACTGTGTTGTGGACCCAGCCCCTTGTGTCCTGACCCTGTGGGCGTGTTTGCCGCATGACCTTGGGGGGTTCTGATGAGCGCAGCCAGTCCCCAACTGCACTGCATTCAGCATGAGCTTCCAGGACGACGGTTCTGCTGACCCCGTGAGGCTCTGGGCTTCCTCCTGTCGGCACCAGCACAATTCCAGGGCACAGCCCACCCCACAGCGAGCCCCACCCATGTGTCTGCGATGAGGAGCGCGGACTTGAGGTGACCGTGGATAAAATAATCAGAGACAACGCAGACGTCGGCCACCTGACGGGTCCTGGGGTCTTTCCTGGCAGGAAGGGCACAAAGAGAGTCCAGAGTCCCCCAGGGGGCCCATCTCTTTTCAGGACCTGGCTCTGCATCGCACCTCCAGACAGGGCCACAGGACCAGTGAACAGGCTCAGTGCCCCTCACAAGCAGGGGGCAGCCAGGCCTGGCAGAGTCGCACAGGTGCCCTTGCTCCGTGACCCCAGAGAGCACCACAGGCTCCCAGGGAACCCGGCCACGCAGGCCTGGCGTTGGTGACCGGGGGAAACTCAGCCACGTGGAACATTAAGGGGGCTCCTGGGCGTGCCTCCGCGGGCCCAGGGAGGTCTTGGCCGAGGTGGGGTGGATTTTTTGGGCAGAGAATGTTCTCCTGACAACCCGGATCGGGTGGGGTGAGCTTGGCTGAAAGAGCATCACTTGAGGACAGTGACCCACACGTGTTGGTTTGTTCTTTCAGTCATTCATTCAGTCATTCATTCACTCACAAGTTGTGTGTCACTGAGGCTACCGAGAGGAATCACGCACAGGTGACCTCCTGGGGGACTGAACACAAGTGTGGCCAGTTCAGAGCAAGAATCCAGACCTCACAGGCCCCACCCCACTCCCCTGTCACTCCTGTGTTCCCTGTGTAACCACCCAAGGGGTTCACCTTGCCTACTGCCTAGACAGAGCTGATTTATCAAGACAGGGGAATTGCAATGGAGAAAGCGTAATTCACACAGAGCCCGCTGTGCGGGAGACCAGAGTTCTATTATTACTCAAATCAGTCTCCCTGAGCATTTGGGGAGCAGAGTTTTTAAAGATAGTTTGGTGGGTCGAGGCTTGGGAAGTGGGGCGTGCTGATTGGTCAGGTTGGAGATGGAATCATAGGGGGTTGAAGTGAGATTTTCTTGCTGTCTGCTGGTCCTGGGTGCGATGGCAGAACTGATTAGGCCAGATTACCGGTCTGGATGGTGGCAGCTGATCATCCAGTGCAGGGTCTGCAGAATATCTCAGGTTTTACAACAATGGTGTTATTCTCAGGAGCAATTTGGGGAGGTTCAGACTCTTGGAGCCGGAGGCTGCCTGACCCCTAAACCATAATTTCTAATCTTGTAGCTAATTTGTTAGTCCTGCAAAAGCAGACCCATCCCCAGGCAAGAAGGGGGCCTTTTCGGGAAAGGGCCTTGATCGATTTTGTTTCAGAGTCAAACCATGAACTGAATTCCTTCCCCGTGTTAGTTCAGCCTATGCCCAGGAATGAACGAGGACAGCTTAAAGATTACAAGCAAGATGGAGTCGGTTAGGTCTGATTTCTTTCACTGTCGTAATTTCCTCAATTGTAATTTTAAGAGAACCTGGGACAGGTTCCTTAATGTCTCTGTTTCTTCCTCTATAAAATGAAGACAGCAGCCAGCTCACCTCACGGGGCTGCCGGGCTGACTGAGTCCTGCGTGGAAGGTGCTCAGAGCAGAGCCTGGCCCAGGAGGCCCCTCAGCTCCCAGCGGCCCTCACTGTGGAGCTGCGAGGCGTGTGGTTATTGATTTTCTGGTTCTGCTGACGTGAGACTCCCCACCTGCGAGGTAGAGGCTGCCCAGTGCTGTTCAGGGAGCCTGGACTCTGATTGGCCATTCCATGATTCAGCAACTTTGGATTCTCAACATATACACACCTGAGTTATAGGAATTCCTATGCATTTTGCAAGACAAAATGAGAGAAATAAATCAAATCGAAGGCCAAGTTAGATTTAACACATACACCATTTATTATCCGCTGTTCATTTCAGTCTGTATTCTGCTTCCTGAATGTGTTTACATCTGTTCTGTATATATTTTGGAGAACCGTTGAGCATTGTGTTTTGGGGGTGATTTGTAAGGGCAATTTTGACTAAGCAGTTTTCCCTCTGTGCCAGCATTAGGACAGAGTCCACATATGGTGTGTGGTTCTGCCCCATAAACAGGGGCTCCGTTCCTATCTCAGGATGAACGTAAAGGTGTGAAATGAGAATTCTGGCAGCGCCCTCCCTCCCTCCCTCCCTCCAGCGTGGCAGGATCTCCACCGCATCTCAGTCCCTACTGAGTCCTGTGCAGGCCTCTCTGTTCCTTTCCAAGAGCCATGGTTGAATTCAGCCCTGCCATGTGATGGGATCATGTCTGGCACCTGCAGAGGCAGGGCCCTTGCCGTTGGCCCAGTGAGCTGGGATGGTGGCCTGGCCCAGGGCAGGGGCAGGGACCTGGGAGAATGGCCTGGGAGCCTCAGGCCCACTTTACAGGGCAGAGCAGGGATGGTGTGTCCGAGTCAGCAGGAGACACACACTCTCTCTCTCTCACACACGCACCACTCATATACACACAACACACACAGTCTCATCCATGCACACTCATGAACACTCACACGCTCACATACATACATGCTCACACTCACACGTGCTCACACATTCCCTCTCACACGCATGCAAGGTCACACACACACACACTCATTCACACTCAGCACTGAGACAGACAGCGCCCTGAAAGCTAATGACAGAAAAACCAAATTCTACCAAACTATTGAAAGAGGTTTATTCTGAGCCAGTGTGCGTGCCCACAGCCCAGAGAACACAGGCTGGGGAGTTTCTGGGAGTGCCCCAGGGGCTGGTTACAGCTGGTTTCATGCATTGCAGAGAGACAGGGCCTGCAGGTACAATCACGAATCCATGCAGGGAAGGGATGCGCTGGCTCAGCCCGCAAAGGCGGGACCTCGGGAGGCCGGGGCTTACCAGTCACCGGTGGGTTTCCAGGATTCTTTAGCTCTGAGTTGGCTGAGAGAGCCAAGCTTTGTCTGAAGCCTTGGAGTCCGGGGAAGGGGTGCTGGGGTTAAGAGGAGGGGTCTGCTGTCTGTCCCATGAGCTGCACCACAGTCAGGCTGGAAGGTGACCCCCATTATACAGGTGAATGGAAAAACCCATTTCATGAGATTCTGTGGTTTGTAGGATGTGACTCCCCAGGACTCTTAGGAAAGAATTGGGCAAGAGAAAGAGCGGGCAGAGTTCAGTCCTCAGGGGACTGACCCTTGAGCCTGGGGTCCATCTCCCCCAACCTTCTCCCAGCCCTGCTGGACCTCATTAATCCCAGGACACCGCAGCCTCCCCACGGGCCCTGACCCCTGTGCCCTCTGCCAGCGAGGCTCTCTCCGTGTCCTGGCCGGTCCTGCTCACCCTGCCCCTCTCTGCCCAGCCCCTCCCCAGCGGGGTGTCCCCACCCACATCCCCAGGCCTCGGCCCCTCCTCCACCCACTCAGCACTGCAGGACTGCGTGGCGTCCAGTTCAGCTCCGTCCCAGACACAGGACCCTGTGCTCAGAGACTGCCCAGCCCTGCCTCGCACACAGTAGGCGCTCATTAAATGACTGCGGAGGGATAGTGGCCTGGAGAGGAGTCTGGGTGTGGCCAGAGGGTCTCAGCATCTCCATCCCACGCTGGAGGGTTTCCTGCAGGAGAGTGCACTGGCCCCACAGGGAGCGCCTGTCCTAATAGAATAGAATAGAAGGAGGGCTCCGCTTCCGGGCTCCAGAACGCTTAGGAGCCTGAGCTGGGGCCGCCTGCAGGCTTGTCCACACTGGAGACAGCTCTGTGTCAGCTGTGCAGGGGACCCCATGCTGAGCTGAGGAAGCCAGTGCTTTTCTCATGAGGAGCTGGGGCTGTGGGCAAAGGGGGGCTGCAGGCTGAAAGCACCTGTGACATTGAGCACACAGCGGGTCAGGGTGTGGTCAAGTTATAGGGGTGGGGCCAGGATGGAGGGGCAGAGTCAAACTACAGGGGCAAGGTCAGGGTGGAGAGGCGTGTTTAAACCATAAGGGCCGGGGTGGACGCGAGGGATCAGAGAAGGAAATGGCTAGAAATAGGGGGTAGGGACAGGATGGGTGGGGTCAAACCACAGGAGTGAGGTCAGGGTGGAGAGGTGTGGTCAAACCATAGGGCAGGGCCAGTGTAGAGGCCAGGGATCAGAGAAGGAAATGGCTAGAGAGGGGGTGGGGACAGGATGGACAGGTGTCACCAAGCCATGGGTGTGGAGAAAGGGATGAGGCCAAGATGGAGAGGCAGGGTCAAACCACAGGGGCAAGGTCAGGGTGGAGAGGCGTGTTTAAACCTTAAGGGCCAGGGTAGAGGTGAGGGATCAGAGAAGGAAATGGCTAGAAATAGGGGGTAGGGACAGGATGGATGGCCAAGCCGTGGGTGTGGAGATAGGGGATGGGACTAGGATGAGGGGAGGAGCCAGACAGAGGGTGGGTCCAGGATGAAGGGCATGGTCTAACCATGGAGCAGTGTCAAGCACTGGGGGAAGCCAGGATGGAGGGGCGGGGTCAAACCACAGGGGTGGGGCCAAGGTGGAGACGTGTGGTCAGGCCCTAGGGGTGGGGCCAGATTGGAGGGGGCTGGGTCAGGCATGGGCGGGGCCAGGCAGGAGGGGCGGGGCCAGGCAGGGGGTGGGGTCACACTGTCCTGTAACAGGGGAGGGAGGACACACACATCCTGACGCCCAGCCTTTGAGGTCTCCACGGGTCTCACAGCCCTACCTCACTGTGTCCATCTTTTCCTCCTCTTCATGACTGGCCCTCAAGAGTCAGGGCTGAACGAACCCCACTGCACAGTGCGTGACACATCACATATCATCTGTCTGCGTGTGGATTCCTTCAGGCTTCAGGCTTTATGATGTATTTTTGTTCCTTCCCATTCCTCCTCCCATTCCCCCCTGCCCTTAGGAAATCACTGAGCCGTGTTTAATGACGATCTTTTTATTGGGACGTGTTCTTGGAGAGTGTCCGTTGCTGTTTCTGGGCACGAACATCAATGGTCTCATGTGATTAATTTCGTTCTGTGTATTTTTAAACTTTTACAAATAATCATGTTTTAAAGATGCTCTCATATCTCTCCGTGTGCACCAGCTCATTCTGTCTCGTTGCTGCATGTTTCTCCGTGTGCGTCCAGCTCGTTTTCCTCTCTGTTCTCCCAGGGACACCCACCCAGGTCCTGTGCCCCTCCCGGCCCCCACAGACAGGCTCAGAGGTCATCTGTGGGCCTGGGTCAGCCCCTCCCTGGGTGTCTACGTGAGGTGGGACCGCTGGGTCCAGGGCCCTCCGTCCACCCCCACCTGCAGGACGTCCCTGCGTCCCTGCCTCCCTGCCCAGGCCGGGCAGCGCCAGCCTCCTAATTACCGCCAGGAGTGAAAGGAGACAGCCTGGGTGTGGCATCTTGGCCTGTTACCCTCTTGGGATTTCCTGTCCTGGGTGTTGGCTGCTCACATCACTCTGTCCATTCTTTGGGATTTCTCCTGGTTTCCTTGTTGATTAATAAAGTTACATTGTATATTTGACACATTGGTCACTTTCCAGTTTTAAACTTTGCAAATTTTTTTCCCATTTTGCCAGGTATCTAATAATTTTGTTCATGGTCTTCTTCATTAAGCAGGCATCCTTTGTTCTGATGTGACAAAACTAATCATTTTTCTATGGTTTATGCTTTCCAAATGTGTTTAAAAAAATATTCCCAGGCACAGAGTCCCAAAGACTCTATATGTTTTCCTGTTTTCTCTCTTTTCATATTCAGGCTTTTAATCCATCTGGACTCCACCTTTGTTTGCAGTATTGGTTAGATTCAGTCTTACTTTCCTCCACACAGACAACCCATTTTCCCAGTACCAGTTTTACACAGCCCGTTTTCTATCAACTGTTTGTGGAACTGGTTTCATCATAGTTTTCATAAATATCATGTGAACATATTACTTAGCTTGGTTGGTATTCCTGAAATGTTCTATTTTCTGTGCACTGTGCGCCTTGGGGAAAATAAACCCAAACCACACAGAATAATGAAAACGTCATAATCATCAACAGCCAAATGCCTCCTGCTTTTCCTTCAGCTGCGGCGCTGGTTAAGAGCAGAGCTCTGGGGCCGGGCGTGGTGGCTCACACCTGTAATCCCAGCACTTTGGGAGGCCGAGGAGGGCAGATCACGAGGTCAGAAATTCAAGACCAGCCTGACCAACACATGGTGAAACTCCATCTCTTCTAAAAGTACAAAAATTAGTCAGGCATGGTGGCGCGTGCCTGTAATCCCAGCTCCTCAGGGGGCTGAGGCAGGAGAATCACTTGAACCCGGGAGGTGGAAGGTGCAGGGAGCTGAGATCACACCACTGCACTCCAGCCTGGGCAACAGAGTGAGACTCTGTCTAAAAAAAAAAAAAAGAGCAGAGCTTTGGAGCCTATCAGGCCTGGTCCCCGGAAGCAGATCCTGGGATGAGGACTCGGGAACAGGTGACACGGGAAGGGAGGGCCTGGGAGCCGGGACAGGGACAGGGTCAGGACAAGTGAAGCCGTCAGCACCAGGTCTCCTGACCACAGTGACTTCCTTGTGGTCCTGCAGGGGCGCCCTGGAGCGTGAACCTGCCTCAGCCACCCTGTTGGAGGCTCCCACACCCCGTCACTGGTCAAGGCCTCGCTGGGTGGGGAGGATGAGACAGGGCGAGCTGCTGAGTGTGGAACAACTTGCTCCCGGGGTCAGCGGCAGCAGAGCCCCTGCCAGGTTCCTAGGGTGTGAATAATTTTGCCGTGACTGATGTTAAGCCCGTGTCATACCTGGTTTACATAATTCCTGAAAACTGTGAACACTGAAATCATCTCCCACAAGCTGGGAGGAGGCGGCTTCAGCAAGGCCGGCCCCCAGGCCATTCCAGCTCACTGCGATGGGGCCAGTCGGGCTCAGTGGCCTAAGGACAGTTGTCCAAAGAGGAGTGTCAGGAGCCAGCCCTGGAGAGAGAACACAGAAGCCCAAGAGGGGTCCTGGGATGGTGAGGGCCAGAGGCTCTGAGTGGAGCCTCCCTGGTGTCCAGGCCCCCGGGATCGGGATTCCTCTCCTCCCCACCTGAGGCAGGTCCTAGAAGGTTACCAGGGAGCTGCAGCTGTCCCACAGCAGCTTGTGGGAGCCGACTCTTACATTTTCAGGGGTTTTACAAGCCAGTTGTTAAACTGCTCGCACTTGAAATTGGATATGCCGGGGACATTTGCACCAGGGAACTGGCAATCTCCACACATCAGGGCGCTTTGTGTTTCTGGAGAGCTGGCTGTTAAATGTCACCAAACAGCTGTGATGACTTCTCAGTACCCCCCAGCCTCCTCTCTGTCAAATGGGAATGGGGCTGTCCCTCACCCAGGTCCCTGGGGGTATTAAGTGATACGATAGCATTAAGCCCTCAGCTCAGGGCCAGAAAGCTGTGTGACAGCCCCATCGGCCTGCCGCGGCCGTGAGACGCACCGGCCCTGCCCTTCCCCCTGTGGGGAGAGGAGTCCAAGCTCACAGAGACCCTCAGTGCCAGGATCAAATCCAGACTTTTCTGGACCTGTGGCCAAGAAGGCAAATCAGTGTCCTCAGGGCGGGGCTGGAGCTCCTGCCCCAACTGCCGTGGTGGGGTGGGGAGGGAGGCCTGTGCCACAGGAGAGGCCAAGGCAAAACGGTCCCTCTTTCTAGAGCTGGCGTCAGGGTCTGAGGACAAGAGCAGAGCGAACTGAGGGGCCCAGCTCTGGCCTCTACCCGGTAGCACCCGGCCTCCCTGCACGCCCCCTGCCCCCTGCAGCGGCCGTCCTTACTGGAGGGACAGAGAGCAGCCTGCCCTGCAGACCGCACGGACCACCCAGACGCCGGGTTGTGAGGAGACCCCACCCGGGGAGCAGGAGCACTGGTTAGGCCTCTTCTTGAAGGGGAACCCACCTCACAGGCACCCAGGGTGCAAAGTGCCTGTCCAAACACCACTGATCCTTCCCAGGGAGATGGGAAGTGCAGTCCCAAATCATTTCAGGTGGAGCAGGTTAGTAAATAAATGTACCTGAAGCCAGGCAGATTTGAATTTCAGATAAACAGGAATGATTGCTGCTCTAAGTATGACCCCCCACCCCTCGCAGCAGATGAGGCTTCTCCATCAGGAGGAGGAGGAACCTGTGGGTGGGGAGGCCCCCACTAGGCCTGCCCTCCCGGCTTCCCCATCTTTCCCGGATGCAGACTATCCCGGATGGGCGGGCCACATGGTCACAGGAAACAATAGGATGAAAACACTTGTGATAATCTGTTAAAAGCTTATCCTGTGCACTAATTTCCCTAGAAGATTCTCTGTGGGTGGGAAACAAGGTGTAGCCTGTAGCTTGGGGGTGAGGACAGCAGAGAAACAGCTCTTTTCAACACTGATGTGCCCCGGGCATGTTTATGGCCTGGGAGAGGCAGCCCGAGGAGAGGAACCAGGTGGACGGGGAGAAAGCCCAGGTCTCTGGAGGCAGCAGGGGGAGCAGGTGAGGGCAGGGAGGCCAAGTTGGCTGCAGCCGTGAGCAGCTCTCCTGAGCCCGGACCTGTCCTGCCTTCCTATCTGTGCACAGATGTCCCATGTATAATATGTAAGGACATTGAGCACATTGATGTGTCACATATTTAACTCTTGGACAGAAAACATTTTTGTAAAATTTGTTATTTTGCTTTTCAGTATCCATTTCCCATTCTGGGGTCCCATTGCTAAATGAACCCCGCGTTCTTTTGGGTAATCAGTCGGGCCCCACCTCAATCCCCGCGGTTTAGGAGGAACGAACCCTGCCCCTCCATTCCCCGAGTCCAGGTCTGACCCATCAGAGCCACGAAGTGTCACGGAGCTTTCTCTTAACGTTGAAATCCTGTTGCAAAATGTCAGAATCTGTGCTTGGACGCACCAACTAAGAACACATTTTGCATTATTTTAAATGGGAAAAATTATAATGTATGATCTTAAAATCTCCAATCAATCCTTCAGTACAGCCAAAGCCCAGTAAAATGCTTACATATCGATATGGTTTGGCTGAGTCCCCACCCAAAGCTCATCTTGAATGTAGCTCCCATAATTCCCATGTGTTGTGGGAGGGACCTGGCGGGAGGCAATTGAATGGTGAGGCTGGGTTTTTCCCGTGCTGTTCTTGTGATAGTAAGTAAGTCTCATGAGATCTGACGGTTTGTAAATGGGAGTTCCTCTGCACAGGGCCTCTTGCCTGCTGCCATGTAAGATGCAGCTTTGCACCTCTTTTGCCATTCACCATGATTGTGAGGCCCCCGCAACCATGTGGAACTGTGAGTCCATTAAACCTCTTTCGTTTATGAATTACCCAGTCTTGGGTATGTCTTTATTAGCAGCATGAGAACCAACTAATACACCTATGAAGGTCCAAATATTGTGTTAGGGTGCACAGTACTGGCAGGATCCCTTTTTGATCAGCAAATAAATGATCAAGATTGTCAGCCAACTGTCACCTGTTTGCAATGGAGCACCCCCCCACCACCAGCGCAGCATGCGTTAGCGTCCCTTGGCCCCTACTGGCATCTGGCGCACTTTTCAACACGGTTTTCAACACACGTGATTATGACAAGCATATGTGTGATGTCACTTAGTTTCTAGACATAGTTTTGTTGGATGTATTATATTAAGATTTGTTAATGGGAATTGGATTCTCTCTTGTGTAATCACTGGCCATCTTTTCAAAGAGAGTTCGCACATTTTATGAATTTTGGCTGTTAGAGCCAAGGGGTGACTCACTGCAATCCCAGCCATTCTGCAGGTTATGCCAGCTGAGTCTAAAGTTCATATGGAGAGGCAAAAGTCCTCGGACAGCCAACACCGTGAGGAAGAAGAAAGAACAGAGTCAGAGAACCCACATACCTGACTTCAAGCCCTGCCATAATACCACAGTAATCAAGACAGCGTGGTTTTGTCTCCAACACAGTCATTCCCCCAAAGAGAGGGGCTTTCCCTGTTGGGTGTCACGAAGCCAATACGTGAAGCTGCAAGTGAGTACCCCGCAGTGCAGGCTTTATTCCATGGCCATGGAATTGAGAAGCCAGAGCACGGCTCACAAATCCACTCAGCCTGGGAGGGGTGGGGAGGCTGACACACGAAGACTCTCTCATGAAAGGGTTGACACGCCAAGCAAGGGGAAGAATATTCATGTCTTTTCCGGGAGCGGGCAGTGAGCTTCCCAGAACTGGAGTGCGACCTTCCTTTTTGTCTTTTTATGGCTTTGTCCAGTCATTGTCATGGCGATTTCCAACTGTCATGGCACTGGTGGGAGTGTCACTGAGCATGGAAATGAGATGATAATGAGGCGGAAGGTCTTTTTGAAGCTGTTTGGTCGGCTATCTTGGTTTGAACCAGTCTGAGCTGGTCTGGTTACAAAGGGAACTTTTTATCCCGGGAGTCCTGTTTCCTAAAGATAAGCAGAGTTAGCGCAGGGTAGAAATTCAGTTATGTTCCATAAGCATTCATTCCAGTAACAGTATCAACGAAAGAACAGATAAGTGGATCACTGGGACGAAACAGGGAGCCCAGGAATGGACCCACAAAAGCCCCGTCAACTGATCTGTGACAGGGAAAGTTGGCTCTGGTGTGGCCTTTCCCTGGTGGCTGGTGTCCAGGAGCAAGGACACAGGGGACACTGGGGCCACAGGGGAGAGGACACAGGGGACACTGGGACACAGGGGAGAGGACGCAAGGAATGCCGGGGACACAGGGGAGAGGATTCAGGGGACACAGGGGATGCCAGGACACAGGGGAGAGGACACAGGGAACGTCAGGGACACCGGGGAGAGGATGCAGGGGACACCAGGACACAGGGGAGAGGACGCAGGGGACACCGGGACACAGGGGAGAGGACGCAAGGAATGCCAGGGACACAGGAGAGAGGACGCAGGGAACATCAGGGACACTGGGGAAAGGACGCAGGGGACACCGGGGACACTGGGACACGGGGAAGAGGATGCAGGGGACACTGGGACACAGGAGAGGATGCAGGGGATGCCGGGAAGACAGGGAAGAGGACACAGGGGATGCCAGGACACAGGGGACAAGATGCAGGGGACACCAGGGATGCTGGGACACAGGGGAGAGGACACAGGGGATGCCGGGACATGGGGGAGGGGACACAGGAGACACAGGGGACGCTGCGGGGGACCACAGGGTAGAACTGGGCCAGAAAACGTCTTCTGTAAAGACCCAGATGGGAAATACCTTCATCTTCGAGGGCCATGGGGGCTCTCCCACAGCTACTGAAACCTGCCACTGTGTGAAAGCCGCCAGGCAGTGCAGAGACCAATGAGCCGTGACAGGCTCCCACGGGCCTTCCCCACAGAGGACGAAACTGGGCAGTGAAAGTCCACAGATACCTCCTGCTCCTTTTCTCCTCTCTTCCCTTCTCTTCCTCTTCCTCTTCTTTCTCCAGTTCCTTCTCCTCCTCTCCTCCTCGTCCTCCCCCCTTCCTCCCCAACTCCTTCTCTTCCTCCTCCTCATTCTCTTCCTCCTCCTCCTTGCCCTTCTCCTCCTCCTCCTGTCCCTGGTGGGTGAGCCATCAGAGTGACAGGCCACACACGGAGTCTGGTCTTGCCTCTGCCTTAGCCTCGTACTGTGGCCCTGGGTGAGTTCTCTCCCTTCTCTGGGCCTCAGTTTCCCCACTTGTAAAATGGGGAAATTGGACTCGTTCTTGGCTTCCCAAACTCCAGTCTTCACTTCCCACCTTCCATGTTCCATACACATTACTTATTCCGTGTTTTTTTAAAAATCATCTCATTTTCACTTCACTAAATTCCTCTAAAGATGAAACATCGTTTCACCACCATGGGCAGAAAATCATTCTCACTTACCATAAACAGAAGGTGGTTTGAACGTGAAATGAAGACAAAATAATGTTATTCACAACAAGCTAAGGCTTCGTCTGCCCAAAGCTCTGAGCCCGACGCCCACCCACAGGGGTTGAAAAATCAAACACCACCAGGGGCCAGGAAGTGACCTGCAGGCAGTGTGGGGTTTTATTTGCATATTAAAGTGATGATGATGAGGAGGAAACTTAATCTATGTTCTTCACGTGTACGGGCTCACCCAACCCTCATAAGAGCCAGAAAAGGGGCCGGATGCGGTGACTCACCCCTGTAATCCCAGCACTTTGGGAGGCCGAGGTGGGTGGATCGCTTGAGCCCAGGAGTGTGAGACCAGCCTGGGCAACACAGTGAGGCCCCATCTCTATTAAAATTGTTTTTAAAAAAGAGCCAGAAGTGGCAGGTGCTGGTCTCATCGCCACTCACAGACGAGGAACCTGAGGGTCTGAGACACAGGAAGCTGCTCGATCCTCCAGCCAGGACGAGGAGGCTGAGGGAGAGCCCAGGCCAACCTGCTCTCGGAGTTTGGACTTTCAATTGCGAATTTTCCACAACTGTGCGGAAATGTTTGTCCAGGGATTCTGGAAACACTCATAGTCTATCTTCTGTTTTCCTATTTTTGGTAAGCATAAAACAAAACAAAACAAGACAAAAAAAAAAAAAACCTTCCCTTTCTCTGTTGGTCCATTCTGAGGAAGCGTCACCCAATGTGGTGACAAACAGCAAGTGGCATCACCCCCAGCGTGGGAGTGATAGGGCGTGGTGGGGACGGTGGCGCCAAGAGGGTGCAGTCCCCACCTGAAGGGAAGCAGCAGCTCCACCCACAGATGCTCCAGCAAGGAGAGCCCCGTGCCAGCTGCCCAGGCTGTTGGATCCAGTCAGGGATCTGGCTTGAACGTGGGCCCACGAAGGGGGTCTGCACACGGGTAGGGTCTTTGTTCCCGAGTATCTTTCCCCAGCACCCACGGCAGTGTCCACCTCAGAGTGAGGGGGGGGATAAATGATGTGTGAACAGATGAGTTCATGGAAATCTCCCACTTTTTGCCTATTGGGGATTAGTTCCCTGTTTTAAGTCTGGGCTGGCAGTGCCACATGGTCCTCCTGGTGTGTCCTCTGTCCGGTGCTAGAGGACACCCCAAGGTCAGCAGGGGCTTCTGCTGGGTCTCTGAGCTGTTGTTCTCTCGCCTGCCTCACGTGGACACAGGTTTCCCGGGTGGAGTTTAGTTGAGGGATCTCAGTCATTCGCAGGAGGAAACCTGCTGCTCCCTCAGGGGCACAGTGAGTTTCAGGCATTAGGACGGAGCCAACACCCACATTTCCTAAAGCCCTGAACATAAATTTCTCTCGACTCCCTTTTCTTGGGAATTAGCAAATCAAACACTGTGTTTTTCAGTGTCTCAAATCTCCCTTCGTCCCAGCTGAGCCCAAGGACAGTGAAGGGCAGAGGGTGGCGCAGGGTGGAGATTTGAGAAGTTTAATTAAAGCCTCAGGTTCAGGTGTGGGGTGATCCTGATCCATCACTGAGGTGCGGCCGCTCCCACTTCATGAAGAGACAGCCCAGCCCTGAGGATCAGAGCCATCTCTCAGACGGAGAAGAAGTCAACGCCTGACAGCCTTCGCTCGTTTGACAGATGCTTCCCTGAATTCTCCTCTTGGTAATAAAGTGGTCTCCATGGTAACTGCTGAGGTCTTGATGATGGATTAGACGGGCTGTTTTTAATCATCCTGAAAACAATGCTGTAAGGTGCATAAAATCCTTCCAGAACCTTCCAGCTCAGCCCAGCCACCAGCAGGATGCAAGTGAGGAAGTGAACCCAGGCAACTCCACGGCAGAAGAGCCACCCAGCTGGGCCCTGCCTGGATCTGCCAGGATCTCTATCCTGACCACACAATTGTCAGAAATAATAAATCATTGATTTTGTTTGAAGTGACAGCATTTTTTGGATGGTTTGTTAAGCAGTAAGACATGAGTCAGGACAGGTGGCACAGACCAGGCATAGCTGGGACTTTAGTCACCCAGGAGGAGCTGCCTGGCAGAGCTGTCCACTGGTCTAGGACCCAGGCCACACTGCCCTGCAGCTGGTTACCTGCAGCTCATGTTAGTGCCACATGGCTGTGTGCGTCCCCTCTTTCTCATTAGGTGCTTTACTGCCCTCCTGGAATGTCAGGATTTAATTTCCATTCAGCTTTAATGAGACCTCCTGACCGTGTGCTCACACGCTGAAATTAATTTCTCCAGCCTGGCTCTGACGATTTTCATCCTTAATTCCTCCTTGTCCCCAGGGCAGCTCCAGGCATGTTGTTGTCTTAATTCATCTTCTGTGATTCAACAAAGGGACTGTCCCAGCGTGGGACACCCTCATGTCACACATGTCTCACCACAGCCACGCCTGGGCCAGGTAGGATTAGTTCAGAGATGCTTTTGAGGGGCTGTCATCACGAACACCAAGGGGCAGGTCCATTTCTAGTCACAGACATGCGTTCAGCCTCTGCAGCCAAATGGAGGCAGGTACATTTACTGAAGCCACAGAGGCCTGTGGTTGCAGGTCCTGTGGCGTTTTGCCTGCCTGGCATTTGTTCCCTCTACTTCCAGTAACAAGCCCTGGTGGGCTCTGTGCAGCCACACCTTCCCTGCTCAGCTCTCACAGCCCCGTTGGAATTGCTTTCTCCTGGCCCAAGCATTTCACAGAGGCTGCACCACTCAGTCCCTCCTAGTCCCCTGGAGAAAGTGGCTGAGGGGGTGGTGGGGGATAATTGCATTTCCAAAGCCCGGGCAATCAGCCAATGTAAACAAGCACCTGAGTCACTTGGGCTCTCTAGGAAACAGGTAAAGTAAATTAAATACACACAATTTCCCGACATTCCAATGCATTTCTGCATGAGCTGGGTTTCTTTTTTTGCCTGCCTGCCTGCCTTCCTTCCTTCCTTCCTTCCTTCCTTCCTTCCTTCCTTCCTCCTTCCTTCTTTCTTTCTTTTCTTTCTTTTTCCCTTTTTTTTTGACGGAGTTTCACTCTTGTTGCCCAGGCTGGGGTGCAATGGCACGATCTCAGCTCACCGCAACCTCTGCATCCCGGGTTCAAGCGATTCTCCTCCCTCAGTCTCCCGAGTAGCTGGGATTATAGGCATGTGCCACCACGCCTGGCTAATCTTGTATTTTTAGTAGAGACAGGATTTCTCCATGTTGGTCAAGCTGGTCTCAAACTCCCAACCTCAGGTAATCCACCTGTCTCAGCCTCCCAAAGTGCTGGGATTACAGGTGTGAGCCACTGCACCTGCTGTCACTATGTTATTTTCTCTTGCATTAACATTTAATTCAGTACAGTTGCCATCTCTTTAGTAAAATTCCTGTCCTATTATTGTATGTTTTTCATATTTTGCATTAGATCCCTTAACATAGTATCAACATTATTTTAAATTCCCTGACTTATAGTTCCAACATCTGTGACATATTTGTCTAATTCTGTTGGTTGCTTTGTCTCTTGACAATGAACTCTTTTGTGCTTTTTTTCTGTGTCTTGTAATTTTTGGTTGGAAGGTGGACATTTGCATATATAATTCAAAATTAAGATAAACACTGGACAATACAAATTGAGATAAATAGTATTTATACCTGGAAATTGGCATGCCTCTTCTTTTAATAGGTCTTTATTTGAGAGTTAAAGGATAAGTGAATCTTTTCCCTCTTCATGGAATGTAGCATTTGCTCTTTCCTCTGTCTAGAATGTTCTTTCTGATACATCCACATGTCTGATTCCTTCTCAGCGTTGAGTTCTCAGCACAAAAGTCGCTTCAGTGAGAACTTCTCTGACCCTGTGGAAGTGGCCTCCTCAAGTTTTTCTCTATCTTTTCACTTTTTGGTTGGTTTTGTAGCAATTATCACTATCTAAAATTATCTTGCTTTGCTACTCATTTTGTCATTTTGTGTCTGTTTTCTAAGAGAGCAGGGCCCTTATTAGCCTTGATCTCCACTGGTCAACAGTACCTGGACAGTGTCAGTGATGAAGTAGACAAAACTCTCCTGAAGCAATGAAGAAACCAGTGCACAAATGAATGAATTAAGCAAGTTTTTATGAGTCTAATGAAGAAACTCTGCTGGTTTTTTCCTCCTTTGCTGTGAAGCCTTCCTCCCTCCTCCCCGGACTGTAAGGAGGTGGTGCTCCCAAGTCATGAGGGTGAGGAAAGAATCAGATCTCCACCTGTGGCGTCCTCAATGCAGTGCTTCTTCTCCCAGCCCAGCCCTGTCTCTCTTCCTCTTTCCTACATTTGTCTACTGCTTCTGCTATCTCCTCCTCAGCCCAGCTGCACCCAGAACTTGGTTGAGCCCACCCTGAAGTGTGCCCACCTGAGTGTTCACCCTAACCCCTACTGCCCTAAATCCAGAGTGGTATCGGACTCAGATCAGCCTTGTTGGCCCTGGGCCAATCTTACCTCCTGGTTAAGAAAAAAATATATATTTGTTTCTCTTTGGCCTTAAAACAAATTTGACATTTGTTACACTGAATTTAACTGTCTCTCCCAAAGCACTCTTGTAAATGCAGTGGGCATCTCTTCCCAAGCCATCAACTCACATGTGCAGAATCGCCTGGTTCCTTTATAACTGAGTATAGTCTCTCTCGGGAGCCCACACACTGCCTAATGGCAGAAAAGAGTAGACTCAGTTCCAGGTGAATGGCATCAATTTGGGGTGGTAGTTTTTTTTTTTTTTTTAGACCATTAAGGATTTTCTCCCTTCCCTGCTCTGTTGCCTCTATGTTGCTAGTTCTCGTGTAGCCAGGGTAAGATCCTCAGCCATCCCCTCCCATGCCGACACCTGCTGTCCGTGCCTGTCCCACTCAGGATCTGGCTGTGCAGTGCTCAGCGTGCCTCGTGTCAGCTCCTGTAGCCCAGAGCAGCCCTGCTTCCACATCCCTCCCTCCACGGCCTGACCTGGTCCTCCGGGGCCCAGGGTACATCACTCCCTCCCCCAGGTACTGGAAGATAAGTACCCAAACAGCCCCTCCTGAGTCTCTGTGCCCTGAAGCCTCACCAGTCACCTCTTCTCTGTCTACCGTCATCTGGCAGTGTGGGGCCCATTGTGATGCCACCTCTTACAGATTTCCACGTAGGAAATGAACGAAAGTCCTCTTTGCTTTCAGACCCCAGATGTTTCAGGGTCATGCGTCATTCTCCATTTCAGGACTAAGAGATGGCATTTGGTGCAGGGTTCCTTCTTGCAGACCCTCCCCAATGTCTCTATTTCTTCTCTGATTCTTTTCTCTTCCTCAACCCAGAAATAATTTCTACCTATTTTAGGACTAGGGAAAAAAAAACTGGCTTAGAAAACATTTTCCAAGTGTCTCTGCATTGCAGCAGGGGAATGTACTTGAAACGCACACATTCTAAAAGCAGTAATTTATTGCTTTGTTCTCTATTTTGGCTGAAGGGCTTCCTCTTGGGAGCTAAAGCCTCAACAGTGAGGACCCCAATGGGGAAGGGTCAGGGAATAAAAGAGACACCCGAAGGCAAACATACATCAGTCAAAGCTTCACAATATCATCCTGCTGCGTGGGCTTTGCTGGCCTTTCCTGGAGGGGAATTGCCAGCCCTGGAGACTCTGCTCTTGAATGGCCCAGCACCGGGCTTGGGGAGCTGCACCTCGTATCTCCAGGCCCTACTCAGAAGGATCCTGATTTACTGTCCCTATGTCAGCCTGCCACAGGGGGTTTCCTCAAATCTCCTGAGCCAGCAGGGAGGGGAGACCCCAGGAGGCTCAGTGGCAGCACAGTCTGGGCCCCCCACTGCCCGCCATCAGCACACTCCTCCTTCCCCCATCCTCTGCCCATGAGGGATGCATGCAAGGGCATCATGAACATGCTGCACCCACAGACCACTCTGCAGGTGGCTCAGAGGGGACAGGTAGAGGAGGAGGGAGGAGGGAGATAGGGAGGAGGACAAGGAGGAGAAGAAGAAGTGGGGGAGGACAGGGAGGAGAAAAAGGAGGAGGAAGGGAGGAGGAGGAGGTGGGAGAGGAAGGTAAGGGGAAGAGGAGAAAGCCACAGAGACCTGAGCGGGCCAGACTCCTCTGAGGGACTCATAGGAGTGAGGATGTCCCAGTGAGGCCACAAGGACAGCCACACCTGGGCCAGGTGCCCTCCCAGACAACGTCACGCCATCATATGGCCCCCACACATGTGTCAAAGCCCTTACCTTAAAAACAAACGATGACATTGGCTGATTAGGTGAACATGAACTCCCCTAAAGGGTCTCGGGGAGTGTGTGCAGAACCATCCTCGGGAGGGCTGGGGACGGCTGGGAGGATGCACAGAGCCAGCCAGGTGAGGAATCAGCCCTCGCTGCTGCCAGCTCCATACACACCTGGATGCTAGGGTAGGAGGTGGGATTTCTGATGCAGCTCACATTCATACGTCTGCAAATTTGCCAAACATATGTATTTCAGAAATGCTCGTTTTACCCTTGCAGAACTTAGAACACCAGGGAAAGAGTGAGTGGAGACCCTGACCTGGCTGGGATGACCTCTCCACCAAGGACGCAGATAGGAGGAAGAAACGGAAGTGCGTTTCCATTATAGGAAGATGATTTCAAAGTTACTTTCTTGCACATGGAGTTGCAGACCGAGCTCCCTAGTTAATGTGTTTTTCACTCCAAATCAGCCATGGTGATGAAACGTGTTTTCCCAGAGTTCCAGCTCTCTCTGCACAAGCTCCTGCCCAGCCTTCTGAGTGGGAAGCGCCCGTGCAAATGCCTGGGAGGAAAGCAGATTGTCCTGCAGTAAATTCTGTTTAGCAGCTCCTGTTCCTGGCTGTTGAAAGGCGGTGGGATTTACTGCTCCACGGAGGATAATTAATCTCAGTAAAAAGAAAGAAGGCAGGAAAGGTTACTCCAGCCCACCGTGGAGGGCCGAGGGCAGGATTTGTTTGCACACCGCGGGGATACGTCCTCCTTCACTGAGCAGCTGCCACCAGGTCCCCGGTCACCCATACCCTGGAGGAAATGCCCTGTAGCCCTCAGGGCCACAACACGTGTGCCACTGGTGATTAAGCTTTGGCCCTCATGCCCTGTGAGTTCATGCCACATCTTGTTGTAATTAACTTTGCACAAATCTATTGATCTGAACCGTCAGTGAGTGGAGAATTGCTGCATGACCTGTCAATGAGTGGACCCGTCAGTGAGTGGACCCGTCGTGAGTGGACCCGTCGTGAGTGGACCCGTCAGTGAGTGGACCTGTGAGTGGACACGTCGTGAGTGGACCCGTCGTGAGTGGACAATTGCTGCATGACCCATCATGAGTGGACCCATCACGAGTGGACAATTGCTGCATGACCCGTCGGTGAGTGGACCCATCATGAGTGGACCCATCGTGAGTAGACCCGTCAGTGAGTGGACCTGTCAGTGAGTGGACGCATCGTGAGTGGACCCGTCGTAAGTAGACAATTGCTGCATGACCCATCAGTGAGTGGACCTGTCATGAGTGGACCCGTCATGAGTGGACAATCGCTGCACGACCGTCACTCATGTCCATTCCCTCCTTCAACAACAACATCCCATTTCCTGCTGGGAAGAGCCCTGGCAGGCACCATTCGATCCAGGTGAAAATGCCCCTCTTAACCCGAGCAGCCTCCGCTTTCCACTGCTTCGGGTCCTAAGTGAGACCTGTGTGGGCAGAGTGAGTCTGTGGGGCTCACACATCCAGGGAGACCCCAAACAGGCTCTGTGAGCAGCTCCTGCTGGTGGACGCTGAGCTGTCCTTTCCCAGCCAGATGTTCCACCCTCCCCTTCGGTTTCCATTGCTTGTGACCCCAAAAGTCCTGACTGCTTTGGCCGGCCACCCCAAGAGCACCTGGATCCTGGAGTCACCTTAGCACTGCGCCAGTGAGCCAGGGGCCTGGATGGGGGATCTGGCTGTCACGTTAGCACACTAGCCAGTGAGTGGGGGGCCTGGATGGGGATCACACAGCATCACGTTAGCACTGCGCCAGTGAGTCAGGGGCCTGGATGGGGGCCTGGCTGCCTGAGCCTTGACCAGAGCCCCTGGATGGCATAAGCTCACTTATCCAAGAACCGTTCACGGAGCACCCATGCTGTGCCAAGCAAGCACCTATTAAACACGCATGTGATGATCAGAGAAAATCTCAACGTTAATAGTGACCTGGTGAGGGAAGAGGGCTGGTGTGGAGGGCAGGGTGTGGAGGGGCAGGGGTGTGGAGGGCAGGGGTGTTTGTTCACTTCTGGGTTGACCAAGCAGTTGTCCCTCATCTATCCCAAGACTTATCCTGGAGATAATTAAACTACAGGCTTAACACCTTCAGTACTGACAGTGATCTAGAAGCCAAACCCCAGGTACCTCTCAGTCAGACATTTCAGGAGTGCCGGCCACCTAGTAATCACCCTAGATTCAAAGTGCGGAGAGAAACTGCAGCTTCCAACCTCTTTAAAACTGCCAGAGGGGCCGAGGCGTGGCTCCGCGCCTGTAATCCCAGCACTTTGGGAGGCCAAAGTGAGGCCGGATCACAGATCCCGGAGATGAGACCATCCTGGCGAACACAGTGAAACCCTGTCTACTAAAAATACAACAAATTAGCCAGGCGTGGTGGCGGCGCCTGTAGTCCCAGCTACTCGGGAGGCTGAGGCAGGAGAATGGCGTTGACCTGAAAGGCGGAGGCTGCAGTGAGCCGGGATTGTGCCACTGCACTCCAGCTTGGACGACAGAGCGAGACGCTGTCTAAGAAAAAAGAAAGAAGAAAAAAAAACTGTCAAAAAAAAAAGAGCATGTCAAAGGCGCGGAGTGGGGTGGTCTTGGTTCTCAGTTACCCGGCTGTGGGTGACCCGTGTCCCTGGAGTGGGGAGCTGAGCCTGGGACTGCTGTGCATGCTTGGCGGGGGAGAGAGAATCAGACTGATGGCCTGGAGTCCTCCAGCAGCGTGGGGTGCAGAGCCCCAGAGGACAGGGCAGGGCTTCCAGCGTGTGTGTGATCCGAGGGAGGCAGGTCAGGCTGGTCACCCTCTCAGGGGGCAGTTGTCCTGGGTTTACCTGCAGTGCCTGGGGCTCTGAAAGCCCTCAAACAAACCCCCTCCACCTCTTAGATCTGGGGCTCGGGGCACCTTTCAGTACTGGGGCTGTTGCTGCCATGGGCATCTGGGCTCCTGGGTTAAAAATGGATTGGACAGTTTTTCAAATTTTTATAAGTGCTGTCGGTTTGATGACACATCACGATGGCCACAGGTAATGGAATCCACATAGGGGCTTCACTTCTCGTCATTCCAGCATCCCCCACTGTGTGTGGAAATGCACCTTCTGTTCTCAAGGGAGATGTTCCTCCCATCCAGCCGTCTGGTTCCAGGAATATACTGTGCTCATATATGACTCCGCCCCCATAGCCACCACTGATTGGTCTATCGGTGGTCACTTGACCCCGCAGGCAGGTCTATTGGAAGCATTCTCTGGGGTTTTTTAAACTGGAACTACATGAAGCCAAGAAGAGGAAGAGACCACATGTTTTCTGTCCTATGGAGAAGGCTGATCTACCATGACAAAGACTTAAGCCAGTCTCATTAGAAGACAGAGGAGGTGGGGCTGGACCATCCAGGGCGGCTGCTCCGACACTCACCTGCACATCTGACCTGCTCTTTGGCTGCACAATCTGAGTCTGAGAGCAGAGCCACAGGGCTCCCTGCAGAGAGTTCAAAGCAGAGGCTATTTACAGAGGTCTAGGTAGGGATGGGGAGGCTGCACCCCATGAACTGAACCGCAGGGAAGCTGTTATCCGCCGTAAGCCCCAGGGCACAGGTGTGGGGCTTTGTTTCTGGAATGCAGGGAGGGTTGTAACTCTGGGAGAGGAGTTATCTGGCAGGATCGGAGATCTTATTTGAAGGAAAACCTCCACTGCCAAACGTCAGTCAAGCAGGCTCCAACTTCTGTCTCCTCCTACCCTCAGGCTTCTCCTGCTGACTCTCATCAGCCAAATCCAACAGAATCCAGAGGGCAGGGAGCCCCACTGGTGCCATTTATAGAGGTCTGCCTGCTGGGCACAGCGAGGTCAGAGAAGGGCACGGAATCGATGCAGAGGGGCAGTCAGAGAATAACTTGTGCAAAACAACCCTTCCTGGATTCCTTGAGTCCGTAAATGTTCCCGTTGTCTTAGCATTTCTGACTTGCATTTCTCTGATTTGACTCCAAAAGTCCTGTTCCTGTGACCGACTCCCCAAAAGACAATAAGTTTCTTAAGCCAGTTACTAAATCAAGTACAGGGGCAGGTGAAGCTAAGTAATGCTTGTTGCATGGCTGGATAAGAAGGCGAGAAAGCTCTGCAGAGGCCCCATCAATGTTACATAGATGCTGCCCTGGTTTCATCATCTGCCACCCACCCTTAGGCAGTGTCTTTGTTAAGGCATCTTATGACCTTGCCCAAGATTACCTGTGATGGAGTATGAAGGCCTTTGGCAGCACAACCACTCTCTTCATGGTCTTTTATAAAACCAGCTGCCCAGCAGTGCCTGAGACTGAGCAGACATTCGATTCATGTTGTTTGAATGAAGGGACAGATGAGTCAGTGACATATAGATGATGAATGGATGGATGGATGGATGGATGGATGGACGGATGGACGGATGGATAAATAAATGGATAGAAGAGGAAATAGATAAATAAGTAAATGAGTAGATGGGTGGATGGGTGATGGATGAATGACAAATGGATGGATGGGTGAATGAGTAGATAGATGTGTGAATGACAAATGGATGAGTATGTGAATGGGTGGACGAATAAGTAAATGGGTAGATGGGTGGATGGGTGAATGAATGGATGATGAAGGTACAGACATGTGGATGGGTGAATACATGGGTGGATGATGGATAGATGCTAGTGACTGTTTCCACACCATCAGGAAGCCACCTACCCCCTAAGATAATTAGGGGCTGAGACTTCAGAAAGGCAGTGTCCCAACTCATCTCTGTGACCCTTACAGCTCCACTCCCACACTCCAGCAACTTCCCCCTGGGAGGCCCCTGACCACGAGGAGTCCTTATTTCATGATCTCACCAAGATGAACAGATGACCATCCCTGGAGGGCTTCACATTGAGTAATTGCACTTATAGTTCCAAAACATCCTCTTGAACTGAGTTTTGCCAAGGGCTGTTTCTAATTGTAGTTCATATTTTATTGCATAAGTTTAACAAGTGCTGGTCTCTCCTAATTCTAGTACAGAAGTCTGTGGATCTCAAAGTAGCTCAAAGGGCAATTAAAATCCAGGAAGTGGTGAGATGTTTAGTGTGTGCTGAGGTGGGGAATGAATGGACCCAGGAGCAGGAAGGTGAAGGGCCCTTCACAGTGGACCTGAACCAAGGCGCCTATTCAAGCTCAGACTCTCACTCACTGTGGGGGACTTTAGAGCAGGCATTTAGCAATCACCTTTTTACCTTTTAAGAACAGACTGGAGTATTTGCTTTCCCTTCTCCGTCTGGGACACAAGAGCTTTAGTCTCTCAACACTAATCAGGCTGAATCACCCGATATGAAGATTTATTCCTCTTCATGGACCACACTGATTCTCCAACCATTAACCAGGCTGACTCCAGACTACCCAGGCTGAATCTCCTGGAAATATCCAGGGAAGTTCCCGGACGTTAATTATCTCTGTTGCCCAGTCATTTGCGAGACTGAGTCTCCAACCGTGAGCCCATGCCAGGCCCCCATATTTCTTAGAATAATTCCCCAGGAGCTGGGCCAGGAACTGTGGCATCAACCAGGCCCACACGCTGGACGCTGGCTTGCTTGACTTCCCATCATTCAGCATGGTGGATTTCTAGACATGAGGCCACCCCAGGCCCTGCACGTGGGTCAGCTGATGGGACAGCGTTTCAGTCCTAGTCCTTTGAGGATGAACCAGCCTGACCATGAGGCTCCTGAAGCCACAGGGCTTGGTGCCTGGGCCTCTGGAGAAGTGCTGCTGTGAGTTGGAGAGCAGACAGTGGAGGCAGCTTCCGGAGGAAAGCTGGAGAGATGCCAGGAGTGCACAGCAGGCAGCCCTGGCTCTCGGGGGAGGGTTGCAACTCTGTCCATAAGGGATTATTAACCGTTCTCAGGTGGCGTCTCAGCCCATCAGGGTGTCTGAGCATCCTGGCCCAGTCCTCCCGGCAGTTCCTCTAAGAGACTGGTCACGTTCTCTGTGGAAACCTCCCAGCCTCAGACAGCCCAGGATCCAGTCCCACAGCCCCGTGCGGGGTCAGCAATGCTGCCTAGGCTCCAGATCCCTCTTACCTGAGATCTCTGTGTCAGGACAGACAGTTCTTCTGCAGAGGAGTAAGGATGGCTCAGCCCTGGCACGTGTCCGTGGGCACCTGCCTGGCACACTAAGCCTTCTATGCATCAGATGGGATGATCTGAGCTCATCAGAGAATCCAAAGCTGAGCTGTGCTCGGGACTGACCTGAGAGGTGCACACACTGGCATCTCACTGTAAGGACACGGAGCCAACCAGGCCATGCCCCTAGAGTCCCAAATCTCGTGCCGTGTCCCCACCACACGTTTCTCTGACTGAGAGTTGGCCCAGGCTGGAGTGGTGGGTAAAACACAGGGAGACAGAAGCAGGGTCGGGTGCCTCTGGAATGTGTCTGTCAGGATCTCTCCAGGGCCGAGAGAGGGAAAACCCACTGAACCTGGATTGGAGCCCAGCGCCCCAAAGTGTTTATTTAATTTCTGTCCCTGTGGTAGTTTATCTAAGTGGGGTCCTCCTGCAGCTGGCTGCCCAATCTCTAGCCCACACTCCCACCCACATGACTCTGGTGAGGCAGAACACAAATCAGCTTTATCACTCCCAGACAGACAGCAGGGGACCGCAGAACCCTTGGATCCATGACACATCAGTCTCCCGAGCTCAGGAGAGCTGAGCTGCCCAGGGTGCAGGGAATCTCACCTGGGTGGCTCTTGTGCGGCACTGCAGCTGAGAACTTGGAAAAGCGCCCGCCCTGGGTTTTCTACCCTGGGGACACGTAATTGATGGGCTAACTCGAGGTAGGACATCCTGTTCTAGGAGGGTCAGGAATGGAGGCTGGGTTGCTCCAGTCCCTCCTTATCCTGGGATGTTGCATTCCTCAGCACATTCTTCAGTTGTTTGGAAACCACAACTGAGAAGGGGAAGGCTGGGTCAGTCACACACATGCGGGGACCATCCTACACCAGCCAGGTTCTGGGATCGGGTCCCTCCCTTCCCTTCCCTGCCTGTTGTCCTTTGAGGGGAAACACAGCCCTCTGCTGGACGGTACAATGGGGCACAGCCCTTCCGGGGTATAGACAGAGACCACCCACTGTCAGATGACAGAGCCTCCTGGTTCCTTTCTCCTGGTTTCCCTATATCAGTGATTCCGAAGCTCTGCCACACATTGGGGTCACCCAGCAGCTCTAACTGCTCCCCCACCACATGCCAACTAGCTCTCAGAAATTTTGGGGGTGCAAAGCAGGCATCAGAACCTTTTAAAGTCCTCAGGAGGCCGCACTGTGCAGCAGGTGTGAGAACTGATTTATCAAAGTAGCAATTCTCAAGCTTGATGAGCACAGGGACTCCTGGGGGTCTTGTTAAAATGTTTTTTCTGATTGGATGGGTGAGGGGGAGGGCCCAAGAATTCAAATCTTTAATGAGCTCCAGGTGGTGCCGATGCTGCAGGTGGAGACAGGGGGCCCCAGGGTGTCCTGAAGCCCATTCTTGACACACCATTTATTTTGGAAGGATTTTGGAGGGAGCACTTGGAATTTAAACCACCTTAGTTTAAACAGCAGCAACAAACCACCCTCAAAATCCCACTACTGATGGGCAAATGCTGCTCCTGCTTTTCAGGGGATGAGCTAAAGTAAAGCCAGCTGTGGTCTCAAGCACAGACACACAATGAAGAAGAGGCACATGGCAGAGAAATTCCTGCATCTTGGTGCATCTCAGCGCTCCCAGGCGGAAAACAGCCAAAAGATCAGCAACCTTACTCTTATTCTCCCCTCAGAGTCTCCGGGTGATCTCAGGGAAGAATCCTTGCTAGGAGCCCATGAGGAATGGGGAGCAGACCCGAATGTTCGTAAAACCCAGGCTCTTTTCTGGAGAGAAGACAAGACCCAGGGCTTCTCAGAGCTGCTTCTGCTTGGGTGGTTCTTGTTCCTGACAAAGGATCCTGCAGACACTGCACAGCTCTGAGCACCTCTGAGAAGTTTGCAGCAGTCAGCGGTAGTTTGGTGCGGTGCGTGACTCAGACCTGAAAGTCATCCATAGTGAGTGTGGTGTGTGACTCAGACCTGAAAGTCATCCATAGTGAGTGTGGTGTGTGACTCAGACCTGAAAGTCATCCATAGTGAGTGTCCAGAACCAAGGAATGGGAAGAAACCAGTGGCTGGGGCAGTGCAGGTGGTGACCTGGGAAGGTAGGTAGGGTCAGATCATGGGGAGAGGGCTCCTCAGCCTTGATAGAAATTTTATTCCAAGGACTGTGAAAGAATCGGAAGTGTCCCAATGTGGGAGGGACACCATCTGGCTACGTCTGAAGAAGGTTTGTCTGGAGGATGATAAGATGGGGAGTAGGGGAGCAGAAGAGGGAGATGGATTACTTCATCTCAGCGGGAGAAGCAGGGTGACTTGAGCATCTCCGTACCCACTTCTCCATTTATGTTTCTCCACAACACATCATCTGACATGGTATGTATTTTACCAACGTATTAATTTATTGCTTGTTTCTCCCCATTAAAATGCAGTGCTCAGGAGGGGCCATTTTGCTTTGTTCACTTTTGTCCATGGTACCTGAAACAGTCGCTGGCACACAACAAACACTCGTCAAACATTGGCTGAATAAATTGATAAATGAATGAATGGATAGATGGATGGATGGGTGAGTGGATGGTTGATGGATGGGTGGGCAGGGTGGGTGGATAGATGGATGGATGGATGGATGGGTGGATGGGTGGATGGGTGGATGGGTAGATGGTGGGTAGATGGGTGGATGGATGGATGATGGATGGATGGCTGGGTGAATGGATGGGTGGGTGGATGGATGGATGATGGATGGATGGGTGGATGGATGGATGAATGATGGATGGGTGGGTGGATGGATGGATGGATGATGAATAGGTGGAGGGGTTTGATGGATGGATGGATGAGGGATGGGTGGGTGGATGGATGGGTAGATGGGTGGATGGATGGATGGATGGTGAATAGGTGGGGGGGTTGATGGATGGATGGATGAGGGATGGGTGGGGGTGGATGGATGGATGAGTGGATGGATGATGTATGGATGCATGCATGCATGGATGGGTGGATGGATGGATGGATGATGGATGGATGGGTGGATGGGTGAATGGATGATGGATGGATGGATGATGGATGGATGGGTGGGTACGTGGATGAATGGATGGATGATAAATGGGTGGGTGGGTGGATGGGTGGATGGATGGATGGATGAATGATGGATGGGTGTGGGGGTTGATGGATAAATGGATGATGGATGAGGGGGTGGATGACCTAACGGGTGACAGATCAATTGCTGGACCTCTGGACAGAGGCAGTCTGGAAATTTATGACTTGGCCTTTCATTCTTGATTTTCTCCTTCTAGATATTTCTTACTGTCTAAAGCCCTGCTCAGGGGTCTCCAGGCTCAGACAGTCCCCCAGTTTGTCCCCACTATTGCTACCTGCTCTGGCAGAAGGTCCTTCACAAGGTCCCCTTGCCTAGGCTCTTAGAATGGAGGGGAACTTGGGCTCCATTCACACAACTTCTCTTTGAGCAGATGGAGAAACTGAGGCACATGGGGGCGATAACTTTCTCAAGGCCTCTTGGCTGAGTGCTGGTGACCAGTAGAACAGCCAGCCAACTCCTGCCTAGTAGTGTCCTGTTCCCTTCATCACATGCCCCACCTGTGTCCCGGCTGGGGCTTTGCATCCACCTCTGACTAGTGGAGCTTCTCCCCTGTGTCAGCATAGCTGCCTCTCAGTTATCCCTCTGTCTTCTTCAGAAAGCTATGTCCTCTCTGTATCTCATCGGTCCTGCATCCCCAAGGATGATGAGCACAGTCTCCAGGAGGATTCATGGCCTGGTGTGGCCTCCCTGGTAGGGGTCCAGTGAAGGCTGAGCAGCTGTGATGGGGCTGGCAGGGGCAGGAGGGATGGCTTCTGGGTGCCCCGATCCAGCTCTGATCCGGGAGCCCAGAGACTCAGGTGTCTACACTAAGGCAGGGACAGGTGCAGGGGTGTGTTCCAGGGGACCCAGGTGTGGTGACCTTCAGGGAACACACCCACCCTGAGGGCACCACTTGCCACTGGAAACAGCTGTTTTCCTGATGGGCGCCAGCCCTCCCTCCGTAGAATCACTGATGGGTAATTTCTTGATGTACATTATGTTTACTTCTGTTCCCTGTTTCCCTTGACAGTTTCCGCTACACTGCATGACCCCTGACACAGAGATTTGGGCTCTTCAGTTCCCCGTGGGAGTCCCAGTCCCTGGAACCCGGCCGGCACTCAGTGAACACTCATTGGTGCAGGAATGAGGGAGGAGTGTGAGTGAGCGGCAGGGTGGGGCTCTGAGGTTAGGGCCATTCTCCCTGGCTGGGTGCCTGTGACCGCATGTCAGCCTGTCTGCTGTGGTCCGTCCAGCTTGCTGCTGTCCTGGGAGGCTCCACCACGTTGTCCACCAAAGCCTGGCCACCGACCTACTCTCCAGCAGACCTTGGTCTTCCCACGCCCTGTGGACTCTGCAGCTCCTCTGTGGCTGTGTAAATGGGGTTGCCTCTAGATGGCTCTGGCCCAGGGCTTCCCCAGTAGACCCTTGTCCTTCAGGACTCATGTGTTCAGCCCCCAACAGGAGCTGCCATGGCAGACCGCCCAGTGGCTATCCTCTCCATTGCCCCTGCCATGGGGTGGGGGGCTTGGCCACGTGCTGCCTTCGGGATTCTGCGTGTGGGACGTGCCACTGGCCTCACCAGGCATCCAGCCCCCCACACACCCCTAGGCCTCCCAGACATGGCTTTCAGTGTTGTAGCTGCTCCCAGGAGGACACTCCTCCAGGCACTGAATCTCAACCAGGGTGTCTCAGGCCCCCTCACATGGCCAGGACACACAGCCTGACTTTACTGTGGTTACTCTGCTGTCTGCTCCCGACACCCTGCAGCTCTGTGAGCCTTGCCCATGAGTTTCCTTTGGCCATCAGGTCCAACTGACCCCCATCATGGACAGGACATTTGACTCTGAAGTAACAGGGGTGGCGGCTCCCACGGCATCACCCCCCACTGAGTCCCATCTCTGGTGATGGAATGTTGGGCTCAGTCTTTTCCTGGAGTGGTGGGGTGGTGACGATGGGTGCCTTTCAGCCTCCCTGAGAACCAGTGTCATCCGTGGCACCATTTAGACCTGAGGCGTGCCCCCGACCTCTGTGAATGATCCTGAACTCCAGGACACCCCCACAGAGTAAGCCCAGAATAGCAAGCACGGATAATGAGCCTGTGAGTGACAGTTTACCTTTGCAGGAAAAGAAATGGCAAATGAACAGCGGAGATAAACAGGTCCATTAGGGAGACATTAAAAGAAGAAAATGAAGTCAACGTTACCTTCCCTGCTAAATTTCCTGGAACACCCCTGGGCGGCCGTCCCTGAGGGCACCCAAATGAGGTGCGGAGGGCTCCTGCCAGATCCTCCCCTTGCATCCGCAGTGATGACTCAGCTCGGCAGGACAGGAGAGGCTCTCGCTCCAGCAACAGCATGGAATTCGGCGACTCAAAGGGCAAATGTTCCTGGGGTTTGCTCTGCATTTGCTGCTTCCAGCTTTTCTTCTTAAACTACATTCGTCAGGGTCTTTGTGGCAAATGACAAACGCAACTGAAGCTGGCTTAGGTGAAAAAACAATAAAACCCACGCGCTGTTTCGTGGGACGGGAGCCTCTGTCCAGACCTCAAGGGCAGTCGTTTCCATCCTCTCAGGCTCTCTCCAGCTTTAACTTGCTTTCCTCGGTCGCCTTTCCTCACAGGGTTTTCTTCGTGCGATGCTCTCAGCCATCCCAGGCTGACACCCCAGCAGCCTCCCAACTGCGGTGGAGAGAGAGCTCCCTGCTTCTGCCGGTGCCCACAGAGGTCTGGAATTCAGCCTCCTGGCCTGGCAGGGGCCGTGAGCCCACCTCTAACCCATCGCTGAGTCCAGGGCCAAGGCTGATGCTGACCAGGCCTGGGCTACAGGAGCTGGGGTGGAGGATGGATCAGCCTCCTTCAAATCACAGGTGACGGAGGGAAGGTGGGAAAGGGAAAGGTGAGAACTGTCTCAAAGGGATGGAGAACAGACGTTTGGCAGGATCCAACCGAGTGTCCACAAACGAGGTTAATTCCCGTGCACTGCAGGGTGAGGTCCTCAAGTCAGGAGGAAAGAGGACATGGGTCATTCCAGACAGAATTCACTTCAGGCCCTTCTCCTGCAAGGTGGACAGTCTTCTCTCCTTCGTCCCCGTATCGGATTCCCCCAGAGCATCATGTCCGCTGGAACAAGGGAGCTAATACATTCAGACCAAGGTGGGAGGAACTGAGTCCGGACTCATGGCTGTCTGGTCAGGGTGGGCGACAGAGCCTAACAGCCAACCCCACTCCTGTAGGGACTTCAACCAGTGTGAGTCGAATGTTCATTTGGGACATTCCAAAGTGGGGCACAGGATCACCACCCACCCCACAGTCAATCAGGGCCCGGGCTCCTGCGTCGACTCCCTCCACTGTCCTCTGAGCCCCTGGGGTCCTCTCTGTCTAACTGGCTCCTAAGGAAGAGAAAATGCGAGAATTGCGGCTCTTCTTCATGGGCCTGCCTGGAAGTGCTGCGCTCTGGGCAGAGCTTGGTCGCCTGACCCCACCTGACACAGGGAGGCTGGAAATGGGCTCTAAGTGTACCCAGGAGGGAGGGGGCATGGGCCCTGTGGCACTGCAGACTCTGCCCCCATGAGGACCTTCCTCTGCAGGCACCCACTGTTTACCAGGGGACACCACACTGGGCAAAGGACAAAGCTGTCCTGGAATAATTCCAAGCATTCCCCAATGGGGCCAGTGCATGGGGAAGAGGATGAAGTGGGGGAAGGGGGGGGGCTGGTGCATGCTGGGGTCTCCCCCTCTATAATGGCAACCCTATCCGTGGTCTCAGTGTCAGAGCACCCATCCCCCGGGACCCAGCCAGGCTGTCATGGGGGTGAGGACAGTCAGAGCTCAGAGAACTCACCCTGAGGAGCTGAGATTAGGTTGGCTCCGTGCCGGGGACGTCTCATTAAGACAGTCACACACCTCCTCATGAGAGCACAGCCTCCTGGGATGGCACAGTTCCTGTGCAAAGCCGAGCAGCGTCATCAGATAAGGGCAGGGTCTCGAGGAGTCTGGGCACCCCACCAGCTGCATTTCTGGTAATTGATTTTCCTGCAGGCAGCCCCGGAGCGGGAGCCAGAGCAGTGAGATGTTTAATTGCAGCCTTCCCCTGACAACAAAGCTGCCCACCCGCTGCCTGGTGGTCCCGCCTGCAGAGATGTGGCCCACTCAGGCCTCCATGACGTCTGGGATGACTTCATAAGGGCTCAGCTGCCTCTACTTACAAATTCACCCCAAAGTCTCCAGATGACCTGGGAAGGGATCAGGGCTCCCATGGTGCTGCTGACTTGTGTAGAGAGAGAAACTCTCACAGAAGCACGACCTGGATCTAATTCCCAACGCTGAGCCCCACCCTGGCTGCTGCAATCCACTCAAATGAACACACGTCCCTTGATTTGCACAGTGGTGTCCTCGGCCGGGTCAAGACATTCTAGCTCCTGGAAATGGGGTGTGTTAGGAGCGCCTTTCCCAAACATGACCACCTCAGAGAGGGCTCCTGCCGTCCTGCTCGTGATACATTTATAATTGCTGGGAGCAGATTCCTCCCATTGCCCCCAGGACACAGCAGAGGCCCCGACCTGCCCCATTGCCCAGAATCAGCATCACAGACTCAGGCATCATGGAGTGACTGAGGTGACTCCCTGCAGGGGCTCCGGGGGCTTCCACCCACTCACAATAAACCCACACCATGTCCCATGGACTGTGAGGCCCCCATGGCCCGGGCTCCATCTCCCCCTCTGCTTATTTTGCTTCAGCCTCTCTGGCCTTCTTGCTGTTCCTTGAATGCTCCAAGCTCACTCCACCCCAGGGCCTTTGCACTTGCTGTGACACCTGTCTGAACAGTTCTCACAGTCTCATCCTTCCCCTCCCCAGTCAGTGTCTACTCAGAGAGGCCTTCCTCGACCTCTCATTGAATGCAGCCTCCTCACCCCAAGTCACACGCACATCACCCTCTTGATGGTCTTCATGACACTTGTTACTGTCACTGAAAGTATTTACCTATTAGCTCAGGTCATTGTTTCTGAGTCCACTGATTCCGGGATGAGGTGCCTGCTCTGAATCCTAGCACTGCCACATCCTGTGTGCCCTTAGGGAGGTGACTTGACTTCTCTGTGCCTAAGTTTCTTATTTATCAAATGGAGATCATGAGCACTTACCTCGGGTGTTGTGGTGTCAATTGAGTGACCTGACATATATGAGGTGTCCAGAATAGTATCTGGTACAAATAAGGGCCATATAATGTTTATTCGTGTTGCTACTACAGTGCCTGCTTCCCCTGCTGATACTGTCATGATCATCATCACCATAATTATCACTACCATTAATATAATCATCACCACTGTCATCACCGTCACCATCACCATAATCATCACCATCACCATCATCACCATTACCTCACATTACCATTATCATCATCACCACCATCATCACCATCACTGTCATTATCACCATCACCATCACCATAATCATCACCATCATCACCTCCACATTACCATTATCATCATCACCATCATTACCAAAATCATCACCATCACCACCATTACCTTTATCACCAACACCATCATCATCACCATCAAAATCACCATTATCACCATCAATATCACCATCACCAATATCATTGCCATCATTACCACCATCATCACCATCACCATCATCATCACCATCACCATTGATATGATTTGGCTCTGTGTCACCATTCAAATCTCATTTCAAACTGTAATCCCCATGTGTCAAGGGAGGAACCTGGTGGGAGGTGGTTGGATCACGGCAGGGGTGTTTGGTTTCCCCATGCTGTTCTAGTGATAATGAGTGTGTTCTCATGAAAGCTGATGGTTTTAAAGTGTGGCATTTCCTCACTGTCTCTCACTTACCAGCATGTAAGATGTGGTTGGCTCCCCCTTCACCTTCTGCCGTGATTATAAGTTCTCTGAGGCCTCCCCAGCCATATGGAACTGTGAGCCAATTATATCTTCTTTCTTTACAAATTACCCAGTCTCGGGTAGTGTCTTTATAGCAGTGTGAAAACAGACTAATACACAGAATTGGGAACAAGGTAGCGGGACATTGCTAAAAGATATCTGAGAATGTGGAAGCAACTTTGGAACTGGATAACTGGCAGAGATTGGAACAGCTTGGAGGGCTCAGAAGAAGACAGAAAGATGTGGAAAAGTTTGGAACTTCCTAGAGACTTGTTGAATGGTTTTGACTAAAATGCTGATAGTGATATAGACAATGAAGTTCAGGCTGAAGTGATCTCAGATGGAGATGAGGAGCTTATTGCGAACCGGAGCAAAGGTCACTCTTGTTATGCTTTAGCAAAGAGACTGGAGGAATTTTGCCCCTGCCCTAGAGATCTATGGAACTTTAAACTTGAGAGAGATGATTTAGGGAATCTAGCAGAAGAAATTTCTAAGCAGCAAAACATTCAAGAAGTGACCTAATTTTTCCTGAAAGCATACAGTTATATGAGCTCACAGAGATGGTTTGAAATTGGAATGTATGTTTAGAAGGAAAGCAGAGCATAAAAGTTTGTAAAATTTACAGCCTGACCATGTGGTATAAAAGAAAAACCCATTTTCTGGGGGAGAAATTCAAGCTGGTTGCAGAAATTTGCATAAGTAGGGAGAAGCCAAATGTTAATCACTAAGGCCATGGGGAAAATGTCTCCAGAGCATGTCAGAGATCTTCAAGACAGCCCCTCCCATCACAGGCCCAGAGGCCTAGGAGGGTAAAATGGTTTTGTGGGCTGGGCCCAGGGCCCCACTGCTGTGTGTAGCTTCAGGACATGGTGTTCTGTGTCCCAGACACTCCAGCTCCAACTATGGCTAAAAGAGGCCAAGGTACAGCTCAGGCTATTCCTTCAGAGAGTGCAAGCCCCAACCAACCCTTGGCAGTTTCCACATGATGTTGGGCCAATGAGTGCACAGAAGACAAGAGTGAGCTTTGGGAACCTCCCACCTAAATTTCAGAGGATGTATGGAAGTGCCTGGATGTCGAAGTTTGCTGCATGTGTGGAGCCCTCATAGAGAATCTCTGCTAGGGCAGTGCAGAAGAGAAATGTGGAGTTGGAGCCCCCACACAGAGTCCCCACTGGGGCATTGCCTAGTTGAGCTGTGAGAAGAAGGTTACCATCCTCCAGATCCCAGAATGGTAGATCCACCGACAGCTGGCACTGTGCACTTGGAAAAGCCACAGGCACTCAATGCCAGCTTGTGAAAGCAGCTGTGGGGCTTTACCCTGCAGAGCCACAGAGACAGAGCTGCCCAAGGCTGTGGGAGCCCACCCCTTGCATCAGTGTGCCCTGGATGTGAGACATGGAGCCAAAGGAGATTTTGGAGCTTTAAGATTTCAGGCAGGTTTCCAACTTGCATGGGGCCTGTGGCCCCTTTGTTTTGGCCAATTTCTCCCATTTGGAATGGGAGCATTTACCCTATGCCTGTACCTGCATTGTATCTTGGAAGTAACTAACTTGCTTTTGATTTTACAGGCTCATAGGTGAAAGGGACTTACCTTGTCTCAGATGAGACTTTGGATTTGGGCTTTTGAGTTAATGCTGCAATGAGTTAAGACTTTGGGGAACTGCTGAGAAGGCATAATTGGTTTTGAAATGTAAAAAGGAGGTTGGGCATGGTGGCTTATACCTGTAATCCCAGCATTTTGGGAGACTGAGGCAGGTGAATCATTTGAAGTCAGGAGTTTGAGATCAGCCTGACCAACATGGTGAAACCCTGTCTCTACTAAAAATACAAAACTTAGTCAGGCATGGTGGTGGGTACATGTAATCCCAGATACTTGGGAAGCTGAGGCAAGAGAATTGCTTGAGCCTGGAAGGTGGAGGTTGCAGTGAGCAGAGGTCATGCCATTATGCTCCAGCCTAGGTGACAGAGTGAGACTCTGTCTCAAAAAAAGAAAATGATATAGTTTGGCTATGTCCCCACCCAAATCTCATCTCAAATTGTAATCCCATGTGTCAAGGGAGGTACCTGGCGGGAGGTGATTGGATCATGGGGATGGTTTCCTCCATGCTGTTCTTGTGATAGTGAGTGAGTTCTCACAGGAGCTGATGGTTTTAAAGTGTGGCACTTCCTTGCTGTCTCTTGCCTGATGCCATGCAGGACATGCCTTGCTTCCCCTTTACCTTCTGCCATGATTGTAAATTTGCTGAGGCCTCCCAAGTCGTGCAGAACTGTGAGTCAAACCACCTGTCTTTATAAATTACCCAGTCTCAGGCAGTATCTTTATATCAGTGTGAAAACAGGCTAATACAATCACCACCATCATCCCATCACCATCACCACCATCACCATCATTATCACCACCAACATCATTATTACCATCATCCCATCATCATCATCACCATTATCATCATAACCATCACCATCACAACATCCTCCCATCATCACCACATTACCATCATCATCACCATCATTGCCACCATCATTCCACCACCATGAGCATAATCATCACCACCACCACCATCATCACCATCATTCCATCATCATCATAATCCCATCATCATCATCCTATTACCACCACCACCACCATCATTATCATCATCATCACTATGATCATCATCATACCATCACCATCACCATCATCACCACCACCACCATCATTATCATCATCATCACCATCATCACATCATCATCACCATCACCATCACCACCACCATCATCATCATGATCATCATCATCACATCCCCATCACCATCATCATCACCATCACCATCATCATCACCACCACCATCATCATCATGATCACCAACATCACATCACTGTCACCATCATCACCATCACCATCATCATCACCATCATCATCATCACCATCACTGTCGCCATCCCTCCATCACAGGACCATAAGCTCGGTGTGACCTGTGAGCTGTTAGTTCACTTTGCTCGGCATCTAGATCTGTGTCAGGCACATAGGATACATGTGGAATTGTTTATTTGAGATGAACGTAGATGTTGTAATGGTACCTGGGCAAATATCCGGGTTGCAGTGGAATTCTGCTGCATGCCAGCATTACAGGGAATAGACATCTAATCACTGGAGCCTGACATTACAGGATCAAAAATAAAGACTGCCCTTCCACCCACTCTGGATGCTGTCCTCGCCTGGCCTTCACTCCCAGCACCCTCTGAGTCACACAGGGCTCCCTGCAGCCTCATTGATTAAATGCCCAGACTCACTAAGTGATGGATTTTGCATCAATACCATCCTGCCCTGGAAGCAGGCCTGGGCAGGAAAATCTCCCTAAATAAAGACGTCCAGTGACGGGTTTGTGAGCCTGGGTGCAGGGAGGCAGGGGAGGGAGCTTCCATCTCATCAACCCAGGCCAGAGGAGGCCGAGCAGGAGGAGGTGTGGGGGCTGAAGCCTGTGCTGGCTCTGAGTTAGAGAAGCCTGGATCCCGAGAGCTGATTCTGGTGAGGAGCCCTGAGGCCTCTCAGAACTTCAAAGGAGGCTGGGAAGGTCAGTCAAGCACTGAGTTTCCATCCTGTCTGCCTGGAGGGGGCCAGGAAGAAGAGGGGGGGAGGACGTGGGGGTGGCAGTCCACAGTGTCTGGTAAACAGGACATCAGACAACACTGTTTATACAATTTAGCCCTCTGGGTTACAGCAGGAATTTGGTTATCTAATATTAATACTATTTTACTAAACCAGATCAAGAAAATATATGTCTATGTATCACTCATGCTTCCAACAGAAAATTATCACTGAAAATGGTACTTATACCTTCCTTTGATATGTGTTTGTTAAATTGTTAATATCCTCGCACATCTTACACCCCAGAAAATGATACAGATCTTTCCTCAGGATGCTCTTCTTTGGATTTCAAAAGTTCAGTGGGGTCCCCAGGTTTTCACATATGCCCAGGGGGATGGTCTCCTCCGGCACTCAGCTCCCGATCACTTCATTCATTTCTTCAACTCACACAGCGGCTTCCATTCTGCCCAGGGAACACCAGGAGTTGGGAGGGAGCTTTGCTCTTGATTTTCAAAAGGAAGTTGGGGAGAGACGGAGAGAGAGAGAAGGAGACAGAGAGAGAGAGGAAAGTGGCTTTTCCTTGAGGGAACGTAGGTACTGTCGAAAAATACAGCTGAATATTCTGGTTCACAATGCTTACCTGGGACCATAGGATTCGTGCCAGGCAGGTTCCCCATCTGCAAATCAGATGAACTTGGCCAAGATGGACAGGGAACTGTAAGTTGGAGAGGAAGCCAGAGAGAAGGGCCTTATCCTGTGACCCTGTGCTGGGTATAAATGTGGGGTGATCTGATGGGACATGGGCCCTGGCTCTTCCCAGGTGGAGAGTCATATCGTGCTCACACCCACCCTCCATATCACACCACATCCACCCTCCATATCACACCCACACCCACCCTCCATATCACACCCACACCCACCCTCCACACCACACCCACCCACCCTCCAAATCACACCCACACCCACCCTCCATATCACACCTCACCCACTCCCATATCACACCCACCCTCCACATCACACCCACACCCACCCTCCATATCACACCCACACCCACCCTCCATATCACACCCACCCACCCTCCAACCACCCACACCCACCCCTCCATATCACACCCACACCCACCCTCCACATCCACCCACCCTCCACATCACACCCACCCACCCTCCATATATCACACCCACACCCACCCTCCACATCACCAAGCACCCACACCCACCCTCCACATCACATCCACCACCCCACCCTCCACATCACACCCCACACCCACCTCCATATCACCTACACCCACCCTCCATATCACACCCACACCCACCCTCCACATCACACCTCACACCCACCCTCCTCCATATCACACCTAAGTACCCACCTCCATATCACACCCACACCCACCTCCACATCACACTCACCCACCCTCCATATCACACCCACACCCACTCCACATCACACCCACACCCACCCTCCACATCACACCCACACCCACCTCCCCATCACACCCACACCCACCTCCACATCACACCCACACTCCCCCTCCATATCACAATTCCACACCCCACCCTCTCCATATCACACTCTACCCAATTCTCCATATCACACCTACACCCACCTCCAAATTTCAGATGAGATTGATTTTTCGAGATTAGGATTACTGATTTTTCGAGATTAGGACTGAGATTGAATTTCGATATCATTGAGACGACGAGATTAGCGAGACTGAGACGATTTTCGAATTATGACGAGATTGACGCCGAGATTAGACTGAGACGATTGAATTAGACGATGACTGATTTCGAGAGTTATACTGAGACGATTTTCGATATTAGGATTTATTTTCTTTTTCGATATATCGAGACTGATTTTCGGAGATTAGACTGGAGACTGGGATTTTCTTCGAGAAAGAGACTGAGGACTGGGATTCCTCGACCACACCTCACCTCCCTCCCAGCACCACACCCACACCCTCCTCCACATCACACCCACACCCACCCTCCACATCACACCCACACCCACCCTCCACATCACACCCACACCCACCTCCACATCACACCCCCACCCTCCCTCCACATCACACCCACACCTACCCTCCATATCACAACGACCCGCACCTCCATATCACACCCACCCTCCCCATCACACCCACACCCACCCTCCACATCACACCCACACCCACCCTCCACATCACACCCACACCCACCCTCCACATCACACCCACCCACCCTCCAAATCACACCCACACCCACCCTCCACATCACACCCACCTACCTTTCTTACACTTATATTTTCTATTTCGAGATTATATCGATTACTTTAATTATGATTGAGACCGGGATTTTCGAATTATATCGGACATTTTCGAGATAGACCGAGATTGGGATTTTTTCGAGATATATTTCTCGAGACGATTTTTCGAGGGATGATGAATTTATCTTTTCGAGGATAGACTTCGACATTTTTCGATAGATGAGACATTTTTCGAGATAGACGATTACTTTCTGAGGATATATCGAGACATTTCGAGATAGGATGACATTTTCGATTAGGATGAGATTTTTCGAGGATTACATTTCGACATTTTTCGATATATTCTCGAGATTGATTTTTTCCATCACACCTACCCACCCTCCACATCACACTCACACCCACCCTCCATATCACACCTCCACCCTCCATATCACACCACACCCACCCTCCACGTCCACACCCACCCACCCTCCATATCACACCCACCCTCCATCACACCACACCCACCCTCCCACGTCACACCTGCCACCCAATCTCCATCACACCCACACCTCACCCTCCTCCAGCATCACACCCACACTCATCCCTCATATCACACCACACCCACCCCCACATCACACCCAGCACCCACCCCAGGCGGCGCACGAACGCGCGAAAGCGTTTCCTCACATAAATGGAAAACGGCTAAACACCCAAATGAGGGCTGAACGAAGCATACCAA